>NC_141756.1:21517500-21819000 GCF_982258835.1 Parasteatoda tepidariorum | reverse complement strand
GAGACTGAAATTTCATTTGACCCTGATGACATAATCACCCAGATAGAACAAATTGATGAAGGTTGGTGGCAGGGTATGGCTCCTGATGGTTCTTATGGTCTCTTTCCTGCAAATTATGTAGAATTGTTGGACTCATAAGATCTTTTTTTTATTATGCCCTCATTTACTATCTGTGATGAAAGGATAATTATCAAAATAGTCATTTTTTTTCACCTTCTCTCTTTAGCAGACCATTCCTATAAATATAAATTGTATTATGCATTGTTGTTTGGATTGATATAATACTTATAACATTTTGCTAAAATCCTACTAGATATATATTTATGAAAAAAAGTATTAAATATCTAAGAGTTATTACATGAAAACTAAAAGATCCACCTTAAATTTATAGAAACCTGAATGAAGAAATACAGGATGGTTAAAATTAAACTGACAATGCTCACGAACTACTAGCTCCAGTTATACTAGATGGATTCAAATTAAAGTTTTTAATATATAATATGTAAATCGAGTGGTCTAATAAGTGGTTGTAAAAAGTTATACAAAATTTTACCACCAGTTTCCACTGTTATCAAATAAAAAGAAAAATAACAAATTAGAAATCAAAAATTAACAGAATATTTTATTTACTTGTGTGCTTTATGTGCATACTTTATTATACAAAAATATGCTAAAATAACACCACTGAATTATCAACATTCCCACATTGTAGGAATTAGCAGGGTATGGAGAATGATGCTGACTTTCAAGACCTTTTAAGTTGCATTTAAACATTTTCTTAGTTACATTTCTTTTATTCTCGATAAGCATAAAACCTCACGTTTCAGATCCGGTAACCCTGCTGGCCAATTTAGTTTTTAAAGCAAATTTCTTAAGCTACACATTTGCATGTACACTTTAACAGTACAGCACCATCTAAATGAAAACTCCAAACTATATTTTTCTGATTAAAATCTCAACTGCATTTACTGGCATCTTTTATTGAAACCTTTTACAGACACGTGATTTTTCAGCATTTTTACTGAATTTGGTAATTTTGGAGCAATGTTTTCATTATCATGTAAACTCAAAATATGCTGATAAATTGGAATATTTATGCCATTTCTGTGTTTTTGATTCTAATTTGGTGTCATGTTTATCTTCAGTAGAACCAGAGTTGCGAACTGAATATTTGCAGTTTACTTTTAAACAACCTGTATTTTGAAGTTAATTTCTGTATGAATGAATCCAAGCATTTAAAGGTGGGAACATGCGAGTGAATCTTGCATTTTAAAGTGAATTACTGAGGAACTGAATGAAGTTGAATGAGTGAATCTTGTAAGCAAAGAAATATTAAATATAAGTTTAATTATGCACCCTAAATTTATAAAAGTCAGAAAAAAAAAATATTATTTGTGGTTACGATTTACTGAATGAATAAATCTGAGCATTTAAAGGTGTGATTATAATAGTGAAGTTGAGTTATGAAATGAGCGAATCTTAGCATTTAAAGTTGAATTAATCAGTGACTTTTCTTAGCATTTAAAATTAAGATTTATTTTTGCTAAACTAAGGTTTTTCATTCAGGTATGATTTTCTGTAGCTTGTATGTATTGTTTTAAATTATTATATAAAAGTTTCTAGAGATTTCTCTGTAACTTAAAATTGAATTATACTTTCTTTGAAGGCAGGGTTCTACAAACAGGTATTTTGTTTAATCTTGGTACTTATTTTAGGATTTGCTTTTATCGTGAATTTATTTATCTCTTTTTTTTTCAGTTTTAAAACATTTTTTGAAATATATTAATTAAAAATATTTGGTATCATATAAATATGAGCTATAAAAAGATAATGATAAATAATTCATATGATTATCAATAATATAATTTTAAAAAAATTATCTTTAAAATTTGAACGATTAAAAAAAAAGTTTATTTTTATCATTCATTCTGTGGAGAAAAGAAATTATTGGTCACAATTAAGTTAGATGTTTGCTAAAAATCAAAATTGTTAGGGTTCTTCCATGTTTTGATTCTAACCCATACTATTTATTTAAAGATATATATTTTTAATATTTTGTAATTATGTTTTAAATTACATAAGTTGCTTTTCGATTTCATGAAATACATGTATTTTATTTAATTAATAGTGCTACATTACAATTATATAAAGGTGTTGTTATTTATTTTTTTCTCAAAGTCACAAATTTGTGAATTCATTTTTTTACGAAATGTCGTTTTGTGAATTATTTTTTTATACATTGCATTTAGTTCAACGCTCAAATTTCGTGTGATTTTATTTACAAGTTGGTTTTGTTTAACAATTTTTGACCTGGGATTTTGATTTTTTTTCATTGAATTAGACTACTTCATTATTATTATAGCAATTTGTTTTCAATTGAATAGTTGCACTTAAATAGATACTTAGAAGAAAAAAAAACATTCCTCCCTTTTTGCAAAATATATTTTAACAAAAATAATTTACCATAGACTTTTTATTTTCTAATTTGCATCCTTATTGAATTGTGGATAAATTAACTTCATGATTATGCTTAGTATCAATTATTAAACTTTTATCTTTTTATAATTATATTTCCCACTTTCCTTCATCTTCAGTTTCACAAATTTTAAAAAAATTTTCAGAAATCATTTTTACCAGTTCATTTCTATGTTATGAAGACGGGAATTTTTTTTTATGAATGCTTTTCATTTGATGAATAATCTTATAATTTATATATTTATTATTATTTTAAAAGAAAATTACGTTTTTTTTCAGCAAAAAAAGTGTACTTAAATATCCTTTTCATCTGGAGCAACCTTATTTGTTTCAATCATAATCAATTAATTCCAATTAATTAATACAATTGCTTTATAAGAATAAAAAAAATTAAATTCTTTTTTTAAATATTAAAATTAGGACATTTTGCTATTTTTCAAACTTAAATATACTTTGTCCAATGTGCAATATAAAAGTGCTAATTAAAATTGTGCAAGCGGTATCAGCATAACTTCATCAAAAAGAAAAATAATCTATCAAACTTATGTTATAACTTTCTTTTTAAAAAAAATTATTCGGTTAAAAATGTATATTTGTTTCAAAATATTGCAAATCTTTGTATGTTTTTGGTGTTTTATACATGTCTCTTTTTTTAGACATTTTTAAGAATTGTGCTGATTTTAGTATTTTAAAAATTGTAATATTTTGTATTGAATTAAATATTGTTATGTTAGTCTTTGTGTGTTAATATTTCTTCTCATGAAACATTCTTATTGCCCAATGTGTTTTCAAATTCTGCTGTCCCTATTAAAGAAAAAAAAATTTTTTAACATATATGTTTTAAATTTTCTATCATAAGCATATATAGTGGCTCTTATCTCATGGATTTATTTATAGAAAAACTCAAAATTAAAATCATGATGTTTAATAAATAAAACAATTGTAAGAGAACACAATGTCAAAACAAGTAAAAGACGATTGTCTTTTTTTAAAAAAAAAAATTATTTTTAAGGCAAGCCTAATATTTCCTTCACTAACAATTTTCTTAATCTATTCTAAGTGTGAAATTTGTAGCCATTTAAAGACAACAACAAAATGTCTAAACTGCCTAAAAAGGATATTCTTTAACTAATAAAAATTGTTTCCAGAGTCTAAACTTTAATATATATATAATATTGTATTTTGTGCCTGGTTTAGGAAAAACATAGACATGCTTTGCTTATCTATATCTCTTCTGCAAAAGAAAAGTCCACTCACATAGGTAGGATGCTTATCATTGAAAAGCTAATCTAAAAGTGTTGCAGGTTTCTAAATAATATACTCAACTCTTGTTCATATTTTCTTTGGGTTCTTTTCTTTTTGTAGAGAAGATATTTTTTAAACAAGTGACAGAACATACGAGATTCAGTTAGAATAATACATTTACTTTTGATATTTTTGAAGTCAAATTTGGAAGATCAAATGATCATTTCATTAGCTGATTTTGTTTCATTCAAATTTAAGCTTTATATATATCTTCTCTATTTGTGCATTAGGAGATTTATGTACTTTTTATCATGACTTTTTTAAAGAAAGAATACAACAAATCCATTTTTTTATTCACTTAAATCAGATATTGCAAGTGTCCTGCATTCTCTAAGATTCTTTTTTTTTAACTTTTCTTAGAATTCAGGCATTGTTATGGCTTCACTAAGTTAAATCTCAGACTTACGTCCTTAAACTTTTAAAAATTCAAGGAGGTTTGCTCAATATTCTAGTTCCTGTAAAGGTCAACTTGAAGTTTTTTTTATTTTTTATGAATTATTACCACCACAACCAGAACAAGCCATCTAAAGTGGGGGGATAGAATTTTCAAGTTAGTGATGGCAACTAAGCTGGTTGCCTAAAGTGGCATTTATAAACACTTTAAGACAGTGTTTTGATTTTTTTTTTTTTTTAAAAAAAACAAAATGTGATTGTCAGGTCTGCTGCTTGCTAAATCCATTTCTATGTCATCTGTTTCTTAATAGTAATGGATTTAAAGTAGCAACTGATTTAATTAATAATAACGAAATTGTATGGAATATCATTCAATTATTAATGTGGCGGGATTATTAAAAATAGATAGCTTCATTCTGTAGTAAACTAAATAATAAATATGAAACACAGTAAATCAATATGGGTAAAAATGTTTTAAAAAATGTATCTATAGTAAAAAAGTATAAGAATATTTAAAAACTAAACAAATGTATATTAAGTGAAATATGGGACTGAATAAGAACTAAACTATATATTAGTAACATTTAATAACTTTGTATATATCAAAAACAAGTTACTTAAGTAAAAATATAAAACCTGCATAAAAAATATTATTCTCTTTTAAAAAACAGAAAAAACACTGGTATAATACAATATTAAAAAACGTTAAAAGTCTTAACAAAATTAAAAATTTACAATTATGTTACAAAAATATGGCAACAGGTAAGTAATAGCCCATATGAACTAATAAAAGTGAAAGAATCTGATAATTTTTACAGTAAATCTAAAGAAGTTCTATAAGCTCCTGTGAAATTCCATAGTTGTGCGCAAAGCTTTTTGCTGTGTTCAATAATGACATCTGTATCGGAGGAGCTCAAGTGAGCACTGAAGAATTCGTAGCAATGAATATGGTTATGAGCAGCTCCAGGAAAACATTCTTTTATGAGCTTCCTGTAGAAATATAATGAGATTTTAGGTACAAAGCTAAAACATCAAAGATTCTCAAAAAAATTATATGTATGTTAAAAATGTAAATCAATTTAGAGTAGAAGTTAATGTTAATAAAAGAATAAAATAAAAAATTTAAAAGTAGGCTTAAAAGGGTAAAATTTTATTTTCGAGGCCTAATTCAAAAGGCCCATCATGCTTAAAAGATATTGAGCAAAATTCCTAAGTTGCTGAGTTTACTTGAAAAAGGTAGGTACTTAAAAAAATTTATTTTATTTTTATTGTGTTTTTTTTTTTCATATGTTTTGCTTACACAATTTGGGAAATAATTGTTACTTGTATTGGTATCAGAAACTTAGCTCTATTTAAAATATTACAGCTCCATCTAGTTTACCATAATTGAACTGACAGTAAATTCCCTTAATATACAAAATAGCAATTAATTCTGCTTGTAGCATTGAGGGAATAATCGAAACAACTATGTCTAAACCATTATGAATAGAATTCCAAATGAGATATGTGCTCTCCAGTTAGTTAGAAGTTTTAATGAAGATAATTCTATTTGGCAATAAATGCTGCTTGTTGTGATTAGGAAACAATTGAAACTTGCATTTTAATCAGGTACAGATCTGTAAGATTTGAGTGCTGTAACTTGTCAGGGAGTGTTCAAAATTTTGTTTTCAAGATTTCTCCTAACAAATTAAATAAAAATATAGTAAAATGGTAGAACTTGAGGAGAAAATTAAACTTTAAGTTAATTTGTGTAATAGTTTCTTATAAAAAAAAAGTTTAAATATTTTTTATACATTGATGAGTAGTTTTGCATACATTTAGATTCAAGAAAATTCAACACCAAATCAAGCAAAATGTTTATTATGAAGATTTTACAACAGCAACATTTATATAAAACAATTTATAGTGTTTGACTTTTAATGGTGAGTGTAAAATTATAGAATAATGTTAGTTTTTATAATTATACAAGCAAAGAATCTTCCTCTTATAAAGAAATTGAATTATAGTTAGGCATAGGCAGGAACTCAAATATTTGGTTATGAGTAGTATTTACATTACTTCATTTATAGGAGAAATGTATAAACATTGATTTATGACAGTGACTATGATTAATTGTTTTCAAAAACTGTTTTAAGTCAACAGAGCATCTTTTAGAAAAATATTTTAATTCTTTTGTGAAAGTATTTTTTTTACTATAACTTTGAAGTAATTGTAATTATTTCTTGTAACTTCCACCCTCTGTAAAACGATTGTTTTTTTTTAGTATTTTTCTTATTATAAGTCAACAATCGAAAGTTTAAAGTCAAATACTATAGACATAATTATTATTTTAAGGTAATATTTCATAAAGACTCACTTATAATAGTTGCCACACATTATTCCCTTTTTTGGAAGTTTTTTTACAGATGGTTGAACGGTTGGTTTAATCACTCTACCCTAAAAAAGGAGTGAATGAAAACAAACAGGATGAAACTCAAGTTTAAAACAAGTAAAACATACTTATTCTTCTAAAATTAAATAGTTATAATCAATACTAGTATAAAAATAAGATGTTCATTAATAAGTTAATAAAAATAATCCTTTAAGAACAATCATAAAAAATTTATGTAATAATTAATTAAACTGTAACATATGTAGCATTTTAATTTATCAATAATTTATTCAGTTATATTATGAAAAACTATCTTCAACCAACGTGTCCACTGATGGTGATATTTTGTGTCCCCCTAAATCACTGGTTCTCAAAAGGTGTTCCACAGAATCTTTGGATTCCCTGAGTTAGGACCTTTTTTTTGGTTAACCAAAAATGATTATTGAAATCTGTGATAGGTTTGTATTTAACTGATCGATTATTTCTGAAATGATTTAGGTAAAAGGACAATAAAAAAACAGCAAATTTTAAAATATATGTTTACATTTTTTTCCAATGACAATATATTGCATTAACAAATGATTATATCAGTATCTCACGTTCAAAATAAAATAACCTAATTAAAAATTATTTTTCTCTTGTAACTTTTCTCACATTTTATAACAGTTCTTTTACAAAACCAATAATTCAGTTAATTTATTCAATCTGATTTATACAAACGCCAAAAACTGATTAAAGGTTGCAGCAGACTAGCAAATTCAACTGCCTAACATAAAACTTAAATTTAAAACTGCTCCATTGATAAAACGATGAAAAAAATTTCTTTCACATTGTTTCTAAATGAATTTGAAGTTTTTTTTCCATCGTATTCACACCTGCTAATTTACTTTTTTTAACAATCGGGATTCTACTAAAAAAGTTAGATTGTTTAAAGTTCTGTAGATGAAAAAAATAAGGAGCAGCAGCCTTAAACTATCTTATTCTATGTAAAAATATTATTGGATTTACCCTCATTTATCAGAGTTTTTAATTACAGTAAAAAACCATAAGAAAGGTAAGAAATTCAATTCAAGTATGAAAGTTTTATGGCATATAATTATCTTAATATTTGAATCTACTGGATTTTGTTTTATGAGCAATATGTGAAAAAATACACTATAGAAATACCTTACAATATGCAAAAAAAGTGCTATAAATAAATATTTATTAATTTACTATACAATAATTTAAAAAAAAGCTAATTCAGTTTAGTTAATTCAATTTGAAAAAAATATTTACATGTAAAATTTAAAAAAAAAATAATAATACACGAGTTTACTTTTTTTATGCTACATTTTCTCAGAAATTCTATCATTATTTAAAGCTAGGGTCTCCAGAGTTTATGAGTGAAATGGCAAACTTCCTTTTTTCATTGTCAGTTTTTCCTTCTTCTTTTACACAGTAGAATTTCAGTATAATCATAAAATAGAAAATGTTTATTCATTGTTTACACCCACAAAGGTGGTTAATGGATAATCGCAGTTCATAGAATTACATTATATACATCTTCTGTATTTTGTTGTTGATACAGATATGCTAATTCAATTTTTAACAAAATACCAACATATTAGAAATCATAAAATTTGGTAACCAGCAGTGAAATCAACTATTATTTTCTTACTGCTAATGAATCTAGTTGCTATATATTGTTATTAGGAGTGGCCAATAAGTTTTCCTGAATTTATTGTGAGGCCCCTGACTGTAAAATGTTTAGCACCCATAATTTAAAGCATGAAAAGAAATATTTCTATACCGTTGAGTCTTCAAACCAAACATGGTAGAAAAAGTTCAGATCTCCATCTTTCCAAAGACAACAAAAATTCTCAGCACCATCTATGTACTTTCGCCCAGTAGACACCATCTTCCATATCTAAAACGTATTTGGTTTATTTTAAGTAATTCATATTACTAAATGATCATTTTTGATATTAAAATTCAAAATAGGAAAGACTATTCAAAAACAGTATTTCATGCACAAGTTGTTAAGTACTTATGTTACTAAAAACAACAAAAAACTTTTCAATTCATAAATATATAAATTTTTTAACTTACAAAAATTACATCACATATCATACTTTGGGCAATAAGGAAAAATTTTGTCAGATGATTAAATTTTTACTATGGAATCAGTTTCAGTCAAATGTTAGATTTTGTCATTTAAATTGTCATTGTTTAAGTAGTGCTTATCATACTTGTTTATATCTTAAGATGTTTTAAAATAGGGACTTCCAACGTTTTTTTTTATTTTTCTTATGCTTCACCCAATTCTATTTATATCAGATAATAATTCCCCATCATTCTTAATCTGAAAATACAGTAGGGAACCGATTATCCGAAACAGTCGGGACCATCGCTATTCCGGATAACTGATTTTTCCGGTTTTCTGAATCGCTACAAAAAGCCGTTTTTTTATTGTTAAACCTAACTTTAAAAAAAAAAATTGGAAATAATCTTAAAAATAAGAAAAAACGATGAAGTAATACACTAATGATTATTTCCAAAATGATGGTAAGGTAAACATCTTTAAAAAAAGAAAGAAAAATCGTAAAATCTTACGAGGAAAAAAAAAAATTTTTTTAAAATGGCGAGAAAATTTATCGAATTTTGCTCCGGTTTTCTGATTTCCGGATAACGGGTTCTGTACTGTATAAATATTCCTTTATTTACATTTCAGATGTATTTCAAGAATTTTATAAAAAACAAAACTTAAATAATTGATATCATTTTAATAGTTTATATTGAATACAAGGGAGCCCGCAGAATAATATAAAAGGGGGTGCGCAACCCTCTAACAAACTACCCCCCCCCCCAAAAAAAAAAAAATTTAAATTTTCTGTTATTACATTTTGTTTTGTTATAGCATATACTTTCATCTGTTAAATTTTTTTTTGAGATACATTTCTTCATTGTTAACAAGATGATTAAAAAAAAAATATGAATTTCTTGTACTTGCAAATTCACGAGAAACTGAATTGATGACGCAAGCATAGCTACTGACTTTGAAACACAAATAACGACAAACAGTAGTTTCGTATACTAATGTGTTTGCGCACGCTTTACATTGGTATTTATTGTCCTGATGAAGTTTTAGTTATGAGAAGTCAGTTTGTGTTATACACCTTTATTAAACTAAATAAGTAATAGAAAATATAATATTATTTATATTTTATTAAATGAAATTTAAAAATATAGCTTAGATATCTGCCAAGTTTTTACATGCTCAGTGTGCATAAGAAAAGAATCAAAGATGACTCAGAATTCATTGAAAAAGTTATAAACAGATTTGGACAGCAAACAAGAAGATTACAATTCTTGTTTGATTAAACAATTTTTTAATTGTTATGTATCAATAATTACTTAATTATTTGTTTTTGAATAAAAATATTTTATAACAAAATTGCTTTTCTGTATCTCTTTAATTGTTTAAAAAAAAAGTCAGGGCGGTGCAAATGCACCCCGCTGCCGGCGCCCTTGATTGAATAGATTATTGAATACATTATTTTGAATAGATGTATTGTTTAGATTCATAATCTAAAACAAGTTAAATAAAATAGAATGTGTTATTTAAATAGTAAAATGATACTATACCCGAGCCCAGAAGGAAAATACCAGTTATAACAGTTTGACAATAACGATGAAAAAGCAACTCGATATTGAATGTTAATTTTAAAATAATTTAAATTTAAATTTATGAAGCAAACAAAAAATTTTATTTAACAGTTCTATTTAGTATTGTGTTTGGGAACAATTAAATGTATAATAAAAAAAAACATTTTCATTCATTATTCGAGTTTATTTGCATTTTAATGTAATTAAAATAATTAAAATTTAAATTTATGAAGCAAACAAAAAATTTTATTTAACAGTTCCATTTAGCATTGTGTTTGGGAACAATTAAATGTATAATAAAAAAAAAACAAAAAAAAAACATTTTCATTCATTATTCGAGTTTATTTGCATTTTAATGTATAATTAAAAACTGAATAAAAAAGAAAAAGTGTTAGATGACAAAATAATTTGTTTGATACTTTTCTTTAATAGTTAATCAATAAGTTATCAATGCTAATAACAGATAAACTAATATAACTTTAACTATAAGATTATTATAATTCATGAAATTTGCTAGACTAAACTGAATATGTATATATGATGACAAAATAATTTGTTCGATACTTTTCTTCAATAGTCAATCAATAAGTTATCAATGGTAATAACAGATAAACTAATATAACTTTAACTATAGGATTATTATAATTCATGAAGTTTTCTAGACTAAACTTAATATATTAAGAATTTAACTATATTCACCCATAATTAGAGATGTGTGGTAATTGAAAACACTTTTTTGTATACAATAAAAATTTAGTTACTACAAATTACTATTTATGGTAGTGAATTACTTTTAACTTGAGTGAGGGTGTACCATTCAGATGAGTTTTCTTCAAAGTAATAATGGGAGCAATCATGCAATCACAGTTTCTGTCTATGTAAATAAAATGAATAAGACCAGGATAGTCTGTAATATATTTGACACAATTAAGGAATTCAATACAACTCATTAGAAATTCATATTCAAATCAACTGCAGAGTGTTCTCTAATCACTTACATTAATGCATACATTTGAGGATCTTGATCAAAAGTGAAAGCTACAGGGTAAACACAAACAAATTCCCTGATATCGTCTAATTTCGCTGATTTTGTAATCACTGGCACAAATTTAGTTATTAATTGTGCAGTTATGTCGTATTTTTATGCATAAAATATGTAACAAAACACTAACGTATTTGCTATTAAAGTTGAAAATAAAACAGTTTTGTCTAAAAAGACAAATTTTTCTTTTTAAATATTGAACTTTTAGAAACCTAAAACTCAAATTGATTAATTTTCACAGGATTTTAGGAAATTTTAGTTAATTTCTTTGACATTTCCCTGATTTTTCCAGAGTCATAAAAATTCCCGAATTTTTCCAGTTGTGGCCACTCTGAAGTATCAAAATTTAATTTGCAAAGATGGCAACAAATATTTATTTATCAAAAAATGAAAAAAAAGTGAATTAAGATTTGATAATACCAAGGTCAGTTTTTGTAAAGAGAAAAGTAAAATGCGGCATATTCATAGATTCTATCGTTGATGTATCATTTGAATCTTCTAATAGAAGAGAATCTAAAAGACGTCTCGCTTTTAAATATGCCAAAAGTTTCAAGTTTTTAAAGAGCCAAAGTTAAGTATTTGTATATTTCAAATAATTATATCTCAATAACTTCTACTTGTTTGTCTATGTTCTCCATTATATTACATTTTATGGTTTATACTTAGAAGTGTAAGTTTTAATAAAAATTTCTGAATGTTTATAATAAAACAAATATATATTGAATATACAGAGGGAAAAACAAACGGATCACCCTGCAATGAAAATTATAGCAATTTAAAATTTTTAACCCACAATTTTTTTCAGTTTTGATGAGTGACTAATTATTCTTGTAGAAAAAAATAATCTCTCTTGAGATCCTTATTTTATAAATTGGCTCAAAAGTAACAAAAACACTGAATAAATAAAAATAATAATAATAAAATTGAGAGTTTAAAATGTTGCCAAATATAAATCTTAACATTAATATCGAAATTTTTAAAAACATGAAAAACTCAAATGGAATAAAACAGCCTCGAATTAGAACAGTTATATAATATAAGATTATCATTTATATTGTTCAAAAGTAAAATAACTTTTCATTTACTGCTTCATATTGTGGCCCACATTCTGTATTCTTAAGTTTGAGTATTTTTTTTTTTTTTAAATTACAGTTGATTATTTTTCAAATTCAGGACATCCTTCATTTTTCCAGGATTAACATCTATCAACAAAATGTTCTTACATAATATTATAATGAATAAATAAAACATTTTTAAATGAATAAAAATAAAGATGATTGAGAAACAACCACACGGGTTGGTAAGTGGAGCAAGCATGAGGGTGGATTTTTCTAGTCTTTTTAAAAGACTATTTTTTAAAACACACTGGATTGCATTAACAAACGATTTAAAAGAGTCCATAATTTAAACTTTTAAAACACCATTTTATTAAATAAAATTAAAATAAAAGGATATGATGCCATAGTGATGTTCTGCACTGATTTAACTTCAAGAAAATCGGCAACATCGCTGAGGCGTTTAACACTGAGCTTCTGAATCACTTTAAATATTTCTTGGTGATCTGGCAAGTGGGACTTTTGCTCATATTGAAGGCAGGGTCGGGCAATGATATCCTCAAAGACCGTCATGAGCAGTTCACAACATGAAGAGAGTCCAGATTCCAATCTGCAACACAATTATTATAAAATAAATCCTGAATAGAGTGATATCTAAAAGTTATTGTGGAGCTAAAATCATCTACCTTGGATTTGTAATCTTGTTTTTGGGGTTTTTGAAGAATTCTTCAAGGTCAGATTGCTTTAATTGGTCCCATTTTGTTATTAACCTTCTAACATGTCTTTCCCTATCAACGGGGGCCTAAATGACAAAAATTTATTAAGTAAAACCGAAAAATACTAAAATTATAACATTTAAAGTTATGGAAGTAAAAAAAAACTTATACAGAGTAAACCTGCAACCAATGCTATTTTATTTGATAACCATCGTTGAACAGCTGACCCAATTCTGAGTTTCTATGACCCAATTCTATGTTCAACTCTGTAACCTTCTAGTTTTGAATTCAAGCCATAAAACAAGGGAACTCATGGATCAAGCATTGGAACAAACTAGTCACTGTAGAGGTCCTTTTCATAAAACTAACCCACATTTGCGTTACATGAAGAGGAAAACCATGAAACCTTCCCATGGTTAAGAAGGTGACAAAGGTATTCTAAACCATGATCTGTCTACCACTGAGGATACTTTACATCAGCAGTGTAGTGGTTGTGAGCCGTAAGCATAATTGGTATCAATCAGCAACCGAGAATTCAAACCTGCATCACCTCATTAGGAGGTGAACACTCTACCCCCTGAGCTATCACGACTCATTAATAATTTTAAAAAATTTTCAACAACTAGCATTTAAAATTTAATTATATTCTTTGCCTAGAATTAAAAAAAGATATATAGATATTTATGTAATATCATATCAGTACCATATCAGTAGCATATCAGTACATTATCGTAGCTAAAGATATATATATATATATATATATATATATATATACAGAGAGAGATTTATCTTCAGATGCAATAGTGTACCATGAGAGGATGTGATATAACTACACTTATTTTTCAAATTATTTACAATTCTAGTTTAACTAAAACTTCCATTCCTTATATTAAGAAAACAAAAAGATTACTCGTTAACAATTTTCATTATTAATTTTAAAAATTTGACTAAAAATTTTTAAATTTATTATGATGAACAGAAAACTAGCTTTCTCGCATGTACCTCATGTTTCCCCCCCCCCCCCCAAAAAAAGAAAAGCCGCAGAGGCTCAGAGGAGATTCGAGTGTTCACCTCACAATGAGGTGCCCCATATTCAAATCCCAGCGGTGGCTGGTTGATATGAATTTTGCTTCCATCTAGCACCAACCACAGTGCTGAATGTAAAATATTTGTGGTAGTATACCAATCAGGAATTAGAATCCCCTTGCTGTCTTGTTAACCATGAGAAGTTTTTATGGTTTCCCTCACAATGTAACGCAAATGCAGGTTAGTTCCATAAAAAAGCCTTCCATGAAGGTTAGTTGAAGTAATTCTTGAACCAGGAGTTCCCTTGTCTTCTGGGTTGGGTTCAAAATTACAAAGCTACAGAATTGAACATTATAGTCGTAAATTCAGAGTTTGATCAGGTTATAAAATGCTGGTTATAAAATAAAATAAAAAAAGGAAAAATTTAAGTTAGCAGAGAAAATAAAAGAAGTTTGCTATAAAATCAAAATATAATTAATAATAAAATGAAATCACATACTTTCATTTTCCAAAGCATATCAGTCAATTTTTTGAAGTCTCTTTCAAGATCTACAAAATTGCCCATAGGATGGCGTTGAAGAGGATGATATAGTAAATTATTTAACTGCTTAATAAGTGAAGCTATATTCCCAGATAGGACTCCTTGTGCAGTAAACTATAGAATACAAATCGACTCTTTTATATCATTTACACTAAAGTTATGTTATATCAACAAACATAAGTAGATTTTTCAAATAATTTGAAATTTTTTCAATAGAATAGATGACTGGAATAGGGTAGTGACACTTTAACTATTTTATTTGAAACCGAACTATGCTATTCGTAACCGAAAAGCAGGTCTGTTATGTAATGAGCCCTGCTTGGAAAAGGACGAGCCTACTTCAAAACTGATGTTTGTTCAGATTTTATTGATAAAATTGAAGCAAATATTTACATTTTAATTGCAAGCTCGTCTAACATTTAACTTCGCTACCTCACAAAATGAAAAGATAACTAGTTATTGATTATGTGGCATGACAATTGTGAATAACCAAAAACTTAGAAAGCACTGGGTTCAAAAATTTTTTTAAAAACAATTCGTAAAATATTTCAGAAAAAATATTAGAATTTGGCAAGAACACTCAACACTCTTGAAAAAGTGTGTTTCTTTGCCAATGGTGCTGTTTTTATAAGTTTTCCAAGCCAAAATTATACAAAAATTCATATCCATTCCAGGTATTAAAGCTTTAGTTTATTAATAAGACATCAAAGATTTTAAGATATTCATAATTTCAAAAATCAATCATTAAGTAAAAAGAAAAAAAAATTTCAAAACAGAAACAATAAAATATGAAATGCATATGTTCAATATATGTTCAATATGTTTCAATATATATTGAAAAATTATTGTACTTATTTCTAATTAAAAAGAAATTTATTAAATATTGAGTTGTTTCCTGACATAGAGCACATACATTTAAATATTAGTAAAAGACAAATTGATAATGAAGTTTATAGTCTATAGAGCATTGTAACTTGCGCATAAGAAGTTTTGTTATCTATCAAATACAAGATATATGTGATGACTACTATAAATGTATTATCCAGCCGGCCAAAGTCGCCCTATCTAGTAAATCGTGACTGGAGCATGTTAAATCTGTCGGCTCACAATGTCCACAATGTTCCCATAACAAGTAATACTTTACTGGGGGTACTGAAATGGAGGTTCTCTCATTCTCTGGATCAGGTCAAAATTATGATCTGTGTATGAATGGGTTCACCCGATAAGTGGATGTGACGTATGGGTGTGGCAGAAGTCGAATTTTTGGTTATAGATGGCGCCAGTTGAAAACAAGAACAATTGCACCCCTTGCTTTAATGGCCTACGACAACAATAACTATAAAAGTATTTAAAAACCACTTTTTTGCTTCTTTTTATCAAAATATTTATAACAGAAAACCATACCTAACTTTTTCCTTCAAAATAAAAACATTAAATTTAATAAATTTAACAGAATAAATCTAGAAAAAAATGCCCAAAATACTTCACATAGAATTAAAAGGAAACAGTAACTTTGAGTAATCCAGCTTTTAGTGTAATATAATGAATGAAGCTATAGATTTTCAGCGATAAAGCATTAAAGAATTTTAATAGTAAAATATTAAAGAATTAAAAAAATTTTATTAAAACATATAAAATAGAATGTACACATAAAATAAAATAAACAATCGATGTGAAATTTATAAACTAATT
The DNA here is from genome assembly GCF_982258835.1 of Parasteatoda tepidariorum. Lineage (NCBI taxonomy): Eukaryota > Metazoa > Arthropoda > Arachnida > Araneae > Theridiidae > Parasteatoda > Parasteatoda tepidariorum. Next base: position 21,802,736 of record NC_141756.1, on the reverse strand, counting down.
ATATTTGGATAGAAATAATAATGTTGCAGAATGCTGTATTACTATAATAAAATTCTAATGTACAGAAAAACACATGATAAACTAATGTAAACATTTACAAACTCTTACAAAACTGTGAGAGTGATTCTATTTATAAAGTTAATCTATTTATATTTTTGATTTATAGGTTTTTCAAAAGTGATGAAAAATTAATTAAGGAAAAATGTAAAATTTGTGATTTTCCAATAACAAATTACAATAATTTATCTTCCCCAAGTCAAAATTAGTTCTGAAAACATTTTTTTTTTTTTTTTTTTACTTACTTACTTTGCAGCACCATCTGTTGCTAGACTTTAGAAGTAATTGTGAAACTTGATAAGAATAAATTCATTGGTTTTCAAAACAAAACACAGAAAATGAAAAAATCTTTCCCTTCTGCCCAGCAGTGCCATCTTTTAACAAACTTTGTATTTAATTTTGAAACATCAGAATAAATAACTTAATTTTCTAAACAAAATGCAGAAAATCATATAAATCTTCTACTCACATAGTTTTTTAAAACAAAACCCAGTAAATATTTTATTAACAGACCTTACAAAGTTATTAAGGATTTCTAGTAAAAAATTATTTTAAAATTATATACTTTAATCTTAATGAAAACATATGCCAAAAAAAAAAATATATTACCTCATACAGAATTGTAAGGGTGATTCTGTTTGTGACTTCAATTATGTAGAGAATATGGGGCACAAGTAGGCCAGCTCGTGACTTTAAATAGATCAGTAAACTGTGGGAACCAACTTTACTCTCTTCCTAAAAAATATTTTAAAAAAATTTTGAAAAATTTAACAGGGTATGCAATGAGTAAAAAAAAATCATTATCACCTAAATAGCTATTAATCTAATGTCATAACCTACTGACATTATAAATAAAATAAAAAAATAAAATCAGTATTTTTCAATTTTTTTAGAAACTAATTTCAATTTATCAAGACCCGTTATCAGTGATTTCGTCCAAATTCTGTATTTTACTATTAATAAATAGATTGTTCATAACGATGAATATTATTAAACTGATAATAATTAATGATTATTAACATCTAATTTTTGCTGTAATAGGATAACCAAGTTTCTTGAATACGTACAAGAATTTTTTATTCGCAGTTTTCAAAATATAAATTCAAAAATATAAATAAAAAAATTTAAAAAGTGAAAATAACAGTACCTCCCATATTTTGAGAATCAAGATCGCTAATCTACGAAAAAAAATATGTTTACTCAGACAAGAATGTTTTTGCATGTAATTTCATAGAAAGCATACTTAAAAGATGTTCTTCAAACCATAAACTATAGCATTTTAGCACACAAAAAATCTTATAAAAAATTAAGTAAATTATAAAACAAGAATTAAAGTGATACTTGATTCAATAAATAAAATGATTTAATATTAACATTTCACTTACTTCTTTGAAACCGGATGATTCTGAAATAAAAATAAAATATTCAATTTAGATTTTTAGAATTGTATTTAATATGAAAGAAAATTTTAAAAAATCAATGAATTAATGAATCAAATTAGTTTATATTTCAACCTTTTGTTATAAAATATAATTTTATTATAAGAGCTTTCAAAATTTTTAGGACTACAAGATTTTATGAAAAACAAAATTTGTTCTTTAGTTACAATTCATTGAGTATTTATCTGAAAAAAATAAAACTAGGTATCAACATTCTGGAAAAATTTAAAATGCAATGACAAATTTTATAAGTTTATTATAAATTTTATAAGCTTTAACTTCAATTCAATTTTAGGTAATCAGTCTGTCAGCAGTAACAAGGTATTTAATTTACAATTATTTTTGGTGGATAATAATTAGTTAAAACATTTTGTTTCCTCAACCTTTTGCTACCAATTTTTAAATTTTTCTCAGATATGGCTACTCTGGTAAAGGTTTTATTAATATATATTTAAGTTACAACAAACTAGTTAACATAGTATAGTTTTGATATTTAAAAATTTCATTAACCAGAACTTAAGAGTATATAAGTATATAAAAAAGAAACATTACTTTTTGTTTGATTTTCTTCATTGAGTAAAGCTGCTTTGGTTACATTAGATATTGGGATAAAAAACTAGAAAAAAAACATTAAAATGATTACAAAATAATTCAACAAAAATATAAAAACACATATTTTAATTTTATATCGAAAATAATTTCGATTTGTCAATGAAAAAAAAATTAAGAAAAAAGTTTCTTCCGGATTCAAAATATACAAAGGTAAATAATATACTGCCAGGACAATTAATATAATTATATAATAAATTGCACTGAATTAAGAACCTAATTTTTATTTAAAAAGATATTAAAAGTATGCTAGAGAAAAATATACACATTCATTTACAGAGCTTAATGCAAATTTTATAATGTAAACTTCTTCTTCCATAGCATGACAGCCTAAGGTGGGTCCTAGCCTTCTCAAGAATTTTCTTCCAGCCTTTTCTAGAATTTTCTTCTAGCATCTCTTTTCTGTTGTCCATGGTCTTCCCATTATTCACTCTCAGGATGACAAAATCTCTTTCTAGGCAGTAAATTTGTCAGAGGTTGGATCGGCCATTAGCTCTTATTCCAGTGGACTAGGCCAAAATATTTTTGGGTTAATCATTCCATATTCATTCTAATAACGTGGCCAGCCCATTTAATTCTTTGTATTTTTATGTGGTTGATGACAGTAAAGTTATAGATTAGAGCGTCATACTGAACCCCATCAGCTTATGCCAACAACAGTTCTTAATATCTGCCACTCTAAGCTTCCAAGAGCACTTTCATTGTTTTGAATAATTGCCAAGTTTCTGAGTAGGTGAGAATAGGTCTAAGACTAATAATAATAATAGGTCTAATTAACAGTTTAGTTTTTCTTTTAATTAAGTTCGATTTCAAATACTTCCTTAATCGCTAAAAGCATCTGTTAACAGTGATGACTCTCTTCCGTATTTCAGATGTGTTATACATCTGTTAATATTAATTTTGTTAATATTGACTTTGAAGCCCAGATATGTATCACAATCAACTTTAAATAAATGAACTTGTAACAAAACAACAACAAAAAGATTTTATCACATATTTATTCATAAAAAAAACTTAAATTAGCAAGTATTTTAAGCAAGCAAATCTAGAAAGGAGAATTAATTACTAATTAATGATAAAATGGAAAAATATGCTTCAAGCTGTAAGTTCAGTTCTTTAGAGTTTAAAAATATCTTCCAAAACAACTGGCAGAGGTGGTATACAAAAAAAAATCTCTTTACCAAAAATTAATGGTCATAACAACATAATGGTGATTAAGAATGATCACTTTGCTTCAAATAACTTGCACGCTGAAAGCGTCTACAAGGTATAGTAAAATGGTCATGTGCCACATAATCCAATACTTTCTAGTTACAAACTGAGTAGTGGATGAATTGATACGTTGAATGTTATAGAGCAAGATGACAAAAATATTCAATAAAAAATCCACAGGGAAGAAAAATGCATTGAAAGCGAAAAGGAGAGAAAAAAAAGATACATTGATCATGGGAATAGAACAAGTAAAAATCTAAAATTCCATTCAATCATTTTAAATAATACCTCATCATCAGACAGTGGGTTTTCTATTTCTTCAGACTTTGATGTAGTTGTTGGGGTTTTCAATACTTGTACAATAAGAATTAAAAACAAAAGTATCTCTTTAGACAAGTGTCCTGAATTTCGGCTGTAAACATAACAAGAAGTTAAATTTTCTAAAAAAATAATTAGGGTAAAAAAGTTTGTCAAAAAATATTACAAAATTTATAGAAACAAATTTACTTTACTTATAATAGCATGAATTGATTATACAGTTGGTATGCTGTACTACACTATAATAACTGAGCAAAAATAACTCTTTTAATGAAATTCTTCAATCACAACATATTTCTTCACAAAAATTTTAACATGAATGAGTTTTTACTCAAGTGTTATATAAAAGTGCAGTTTAATTGTAATCTAGATTGGAAAATATGATTCAATATACTTTTCATCCATAAATCTTAAAATTTTACTCTTTTTATGGAGCTAACAGAAAGCTCTAAATAACAAAAATAGTTTAAACATAACGCAGATGTGATCAAACAGAACATTCTGAAATACTTATTGTGACATTCTTTTACGAATCAATTGTTAAAATTTTAAAAATAAACAACTACTCAAATAATAAAATTAATGATGAAATATGCATGCAATTAATGTGCTTCCAGAAAAATTAAGTGACCATTTTTTCAACAGAAACTCTCTTGTACTGCTAATGAACTATGGTTTCAAGAGCGTTGAGCAATTAACACATTGAGCACAGATGTAGAGAAATTTTATTAATGTAGACAATACAAATAGTTCTCATAGATGGTGGACTTTAAATATCTATGTGCATAACAGTGGGGCAATTATTGATGACAGGTTGGCCAAAGTAGGGCAGCCAGTGAGGCATTATTGATGACAAGCCAGCCCAAGTATTGTAGCCAATAAAGCATTCATTGATACTATACTCAATGCGTTAACATACCTCAGTACTAGTATTTCCATGGATAATAATATAAAAATTTTAATTGATTATAGATTACTTAGAGTTAATAAATGTCAACATGGCTTAAAAATTTATAAAACTAAACTTCTAAATTTCAAGAAAAAAAAACCCAGTTAAACAGCTCTTTTTAGACCTATCATATTGTATGGTTGGGACGGCTGGCCATTAACGAAAATAGGTGAAGACAGACTTTTGATCATTGAAACAAAAATTATTTGGAAAATATGTGGTTCAATTAGAAAAACGATAGATAGAAAATTTTGTTTAATCATAAAATCTACAGAAAATACAAACAATATCATATTGCCAGAGCCATCAAAGCTTATCATATCAGATATTTCGGGCATTTTTCACAACTTGAACCCTATTAAAAAGGTCATCTATGTAAGCCAGGATACAAGAAAAAGTAGAAAAAAACTTGCACAAGATGGATGGATTGTGTAGATGTAGATTTAAGACATTAAAAGTCAATCATTGGCAGAATATGTTTAAAGAAGAAGAAACATGGGTTGAATTAAATGCCTCATTAAAATAGTTTTTAAGGCACCAAAACAGATATCCTGCTACATCATATTGAATATATATTACATGTTATATAACCTTTAATTATGGCAAGCTGCATTTTATATACTAATATTATTATTTAATTTTTAAGAAATAACCTTACATATACATTACATTAAACATAAATTTCATTTCTGAGTAAGTTTTAAAACAACAAACCTAGAATAGAGGGCCAAAAGTTTAGTATCTACTAGGACAAAGGCATGTAAGTATGTTCCATCTTTGTGGGTTTGTCTAACTTTTTCAAGAACTACTTGTAGTAAATTTATACACATTGCTGTTATGTCTTGATTAATTATCAGTCTTTCAACTGCCTACAAACAAGAGAACGAATCAGAAATAATACAGAACAATTAATTATCAGTTATACAGCTGTCTGAAAAGAAGAAATAAATCATTAATAGTCCATTATTAGTAGTTCAAATGCCTGCAACAAATAAAATCCCAAATACCATCTGTAGCTATTAATTAATTGCTATTAATTAGTAGCTATTAATAAACTGTCCACACAAAAAATAATAATCTAACTATATAGAATAGATAAATATAATTTTGAATTAAATAAAAAATAAACAGTTAAATAAGTGTTGAAATCACTAAAGTAATAAAATTTAAATATAGCTTGAAAGTTTCTAATCATTGTTATTTCTCACCTATATAAACCTGTGTTCACAGTTAGCTCATTGAAACTGATAGAAAAAATATTTTTTTAAGAATAATTTTCGAATTTAATTCAACTTTAATTGACAATAGTAAACATTGCTCATCAGTCATTCTATTTCAGAAAAAGAAAAGTTATTCTAAATTTGTCTATAAGTCATTCTATTTCTTAAAAATTAATTTATTTAAAAAACTAAACTCAGTGGCACGAAAGCTCATAGAGGGCAAAGCCCATCTCAGTTTTCTTGACCTTGGATTTTAGGATGCAGGAACAGATGTTTTGGTTGGGTGGTCTACCAAACGCGGATTCACCAGTGTTTAGGCCCCAAGCATGCTGGGTGAAAGACTGAGTCAAACTTGACGAGTCCGAGGATCAAACCCAGGACCTGTGTCACGAAAGAGCGAAGAGCTACCGCTCAGCCACCGGGCATCATTTAATTAACTTATTTAAATTAAATGTACGCAAACAAAAAAAATTGAGATTTAAAATAGCTTTTAAATAAAAATTTAATCATTTATGAAGAAAAAATAAACAGAAAACATTTACAAAATTAGGATAAAATATCAAACTTGGAAAATAAATATACATTGAATACTGATTTTCTTATTTTTTTATTACATCAATATAAAAAGTTTTTAATATTGAGTTGTTAGACATCTTAAAATGAATTAATTGTTAAACTTGCTATTACAAACTTAAATTACCTCAACCAAATATATCTGCTGTTCTGATTTTAAAACTCTCCACTTGTTCAAAATTAGAACAATTAGTTCAGATCTAGAAATAGATTCATTAAGAGGAATGTTTTCACCTTTCAACCTAAAAGAATAAAGCAATTTTTATTATTATACATCCTATTTTTTACATAATACACCATATTATTTTTTAAATTGTTAACTCTCCAAGGGTTGAATCCTTGAGTAAAATTTCTCTGAAATCACTTAGCTATGCTCCCTTCCTTTCATGGAATATATCAGAAGAAGAATTTTTGGGGTGTGAGAAAGTTTGCAGTTTAAAGTTTGGAAAAAGCCAGGACTCATGCTCAGAGGGTAAAACTAAATAACCAAACTGAAACCAAATAATAACCAAACTGAATCTGGAATAAGATCTGGCCACGTTTTCACACCACAGCAGATAGATATCTCTTTACAATTTTAATTTGAGAAACTCTGTTAAGTAGGGAAAAAATTTAAACAAATTTATATAGCTAACTTAAAGAGTTACTATTATTTTGAATCTAAATTGGCAATTATTTTTCTTTTATATAGGGAGTTTACAATCTAATTACTTTGATAATCAGATAAAAATTATTTTTTAAAGCCTTTATGCATCTTCCAATGCTTTTCATATGTTAGAGTATGTAGTAGAGATATGTTAGTATATGTCATGTAAAAAAAAAAAAAATTTTATTTTTTATTTTTTATAACTGTTTTAATCTATATTTTCGGAATAGAACTTCTAAAAGTATTGACATTAATTGATGCTAACGAACATTTAAATGAGAAAGTATCAAAAAAGCTTTCTAGCTCTAACCAATTATTAGTGAGGTCAATAAAAACAGAGCTTAAATCTTCGACAATCAATTTATTTGTAGAAAAAGCTTAAGAAAATTCCTTATGAAAATCATGCACAATTCACACTTATTAAACAAACAAAAAATTTCTTTTTTTTTATGATTTTGAACCTAGATTTTCTATTCTCAAATTCAATAATGTTTGGTAAGAATTTAGAAACATTTTTGTCACATTAATATAAATTCCCTAATAATTATAAAAAATTCATCACGTAATTAAGCAACACTGTAAATAAATTATATATAGCATAAAATGAAAAATTATTATCACATAATTAATAATATAATTATTTCAATAACCACATAATCATTTCATAAATTATTTGAAACAATCATAATTAAATTGTTAGGGTTAATAAATACCTGCCAACCTTTAATGACCAAAATCAGCAAGATAATAGTTTTTTATTGCATAATATACAATTGCAAAAATTAAATTCTTCTATAGTTTTTCTTCTTCTGAAACTGCCATAAGGTGAATTTTTTCAAAGAAATATTATTATTTAAAATAAGAAGAAAATTTGGAAAGTAGTCAAATACAAACAAAAGTTATCAAAATTCTGAAATTAGAAAGTATACTTACAAATGTAGCGTAGGTCCAAATAACATCTCTACTACAATTAAAAATAAGCTAAGTTCCTTTTGAACTTCTTCAAGTTTTTCCTCTTCATGACAAATACTTACAGCAACGTAATTCAACACCTAAAAAATAAAATTAAGACATAACAAAAACCTCCAAACATACATTTAAAATTTGAAGAAATAAATAACTTATAGAGTACTATTTTTAAATCATATGAAATACGTATATCTTTTTTTTATTGAATTAAAAAGAAATTGTGATTTAAAATGTTGTTAAAAATTTTTTTAAATTAGAACATTTGAAATTAGAAGAAATTGTAGAACTTAAGTTTGAAAATAAAATTATAATTGTTTCTTAAATGAAGAGTTAAAGATAGGAAAATAAACTTTTTACAATCACAAATTTGGTTCATTAATTCATTCCTAAATGAAAACTTTTTATTTGCTTTGTAATTAATAAAATAAAATAATAAATCATTATTTGAAGAGCCTGGCAATGCTTCGATAAATAATATAAACATGCATTCAAATATTGTTTTAAGCCCGAAATTGAATAACAATAATTTTAAAATAATTGTTAATAGCATTCATTCTTAAAAGCAAACTGACCAAAACATTTTTGTAAGTTTGCAATATTTTGTCTCGGTTGATATCATTTATACTTAAGGCTAAACTCATAAGCAAGTATTTTATTTAATAAAACCAAATACATTTTATAAGCATGTGCAGTATTTTATTTGTTTGTAAAGACAGTAGAGAACCGATTATCCGGAACGATCGGGATCATCGATATTCCGGATAACTGATTTTTCCTGTTTTCTGAATCGCTACAAAAAGTCGTTTTGTTTATTGTTAAACAAAACTAAAAAAAAAATTGGAAATAATCTTAAAAAGAAAAAAAAAACGATGAAGTAATACACTAATGATTATTTCCAAAATGAGGGTAAGGTAAACATCTTTAAAAAAAGAAAGAAAAATCGTAAAATCTTACGAGGAAAAAAAAAAATTTCTTTTTAAAATGGCGGGAAAATTTATTGAGTTTTGTTCCGGTTTTTTGGTTTTCCGGTTTTCGGGATAACGGGTTCTGTACTGTACAATAATCAGTGTAACCAGCAAATGATGAATGTAACCAGCAGCGTCCAGAAGCCAAATAATCAGTGTAACCAGAAAATAACAGAGTTAAAAGCAATCTGATAAACTATAAAGTTAAATAAATTTTAAATTTCAACTTCAGTAGATCTTGAATAGCTAGAATTTTTTTTTCTTCTCTAACCTATATAAATGATGAATTAATATGTAGAATTTGCACATGTATGTTGCAAGCAGCCAACATACATGTTGCAAGCAGCCAACATACATGTCATCTTTACACAAATTAAATAATAATTTATTAGTAAACAATAATTTTCTAGTTAAAAAAAAAACATTTTTCATCCTAAACTAGGTGTTATTTATATGTACTTAAAATTCAAAAATTATTTCAACTTTAATTAGAAAGAAGAAAAGATTAATAATCTTACTTCATCAAAAACCAACAACAAACCATCTTCAGACTCAACGTATCTATATTTATTTCCAAATTGTCCTTGCATCACCTTATAAGATGCAATTAAGGGTGAAAAAAGTTGCATCAAAACATTTTTGTCAATCCTCTTTTCCTCATTGACAGAAAATGTCTGGAAATACAAAATTCATGATTGTGTTAGGGACCATTCAAAAAGTACGTACACAAAAATGGAGAAATTTTAAACCCCTCCCCCCCCTTCGTACATAAGGTCTTACTCCCCCCCTTAGAGTATGTACATTTTATTAGTCTACCCCCCCCCTTTTCATAAAAATTAAAATAATTATGTTTTAAATAAAATTAAATATTTATTTAAAAAGCATGTAGGATAAAGTCAAATTTAAATTTGGTGTATGTTTATAAAGTACATACTTTGTATAATACCTCCCCCCTCCCCATCGTACAAAACCGTACAAAATATTAAATACCCTCCCCCCCTCTTCGGGATGTACGTACTTTTTGAACGTCTCCTTAATAATAAAGAAATGCACAGTATATGACCTTGATAAATCTATTAAACAAAACTTCAGTTTTTAAGTTGATTAATAAGTAACTTTTAACGCTCTTTGTAAGTCATAAGTAGATTTGCAAAAAAGCCATTTAAACCAGGAATGGTAATTTATTTATATAACAAATAAATAAATAAAAAGGATTTAAAAATCTAATTCACTTTATTTAAAACAAAATTTTTTAAATTAAATCAGATTTTTTTGGTTTCGATTTTATCAAAACTTTTTACGCCACTTTAGGCAAAATTAAAATGAAATGTTTTGAAAATTGTGTTTAAAAACTAAACTGATAGGATTTTTATAACCATCATGTATTTTGCAAAGGTAATCAGATTTAATACACAGCAATTTATTAAAAATAAATTTTAAAATTATTAAAATCAGTAAAAAATTTTAAACTATCACAGATAAAAAAGTTTTGTTAACTTTTAAATCAAAGACTGAATTTTAAAAAATGAATTAATTTACATATATATATATTTTTAAATATGTAAATCAAATTTAAAAATGTAAAAAAAAAATTTTTTTTTTACAAATTCATTTTGAAAAATTGTTTGTTTAAAAGGAAAATAAATGTCATTAATTAATAAATGTTTTATTACATCAATATTTTGGTTGAATAATTTATTTAGATAAGGGATATGCAATTATGAGACTTTTTCTATTATGTCTTATCATATGGGGCAAATTGGGAAATTTTACTTCTGACCAGTGGTAGCATTTTTAATTGTGGCCATTTTTTAAAACATAAGGCCATTATTTTTTAGAAAATTAAAAACTTTAAATAATTAAAAAAATATTGATATTTAAAATTTAAGGCATTTTTTGGAAGCATTTCTCAAAATAAGATGAGCATTGCCCCAGTTCATTTATAAAACAGGAAAAAAAAATTTAAGAGAAGGAAATAACGTAATTTTTAGAATATTATAAAATGTTCATAATAATTTCATATTTATTTTTAAAAAAATAATAATAAAATACACATTAGATGTATTTTCAACGATAAAAGTCGAGATCAAGAGGGGACAAGGTAGACAATTATTTTAATCGTTATTTTAATTTTTTAAAAAGAGAGGGAAAAAAGTCTCTGTCTGTTCTGATGTATTTCTTCTTTTACTATATTTTCAACGTGGAAGTAATTTAAGAATTAACCAAGTAACATTAGAAGATGAAACAAATGTTACTAAAAATACATTTGCATTCATAAATTACAAATGCAATTTATGAATAACCAAACAACATTACAACCAACATTTGAACTAATTTTTTGCCGAAAGAAAAGCTTTTGAAAAACTCTCTATTTTGGTAAGATTTTCATTTCAGATTTCCATAGCCGGCCAGCTTGTCACGTATACAATTCTAATCTTTACAGGTAGAGAAACAAGTTATATATTTGATAATTTAAAATATATTTGTAACGAAAAACGGAAAATATTCGCAATCGATTTCAATGCGTTGTAACAGAAAATTATGAATGATGAATGTAAATTTTTTTTCTCATCTCTCATCACTTTCGAACAATAACAAAAATAGGGAAAGAAAATTGAAACTTACTTCTATTAAACCATCTTTAATTCCTAATTTTTGAATATGTTGTGATAACTCCACATCAATATCATAGAATGCAACATCATTTAAATTATCAAACAACAATATTCCTTTCATTTTTTCAAATTACTTCATAAAAAGTAAAAAGAAATATTACAGTTGCATTATGTAAAATCGAAAGTTCATAAAAACTGAGAGAAAATGCGGGACAGATGGTGTCAATAAGTCAGATATATTCCTTTCTTTAAATGTTTGACAATACTTATTCGTTAACGTTGTTCGGTAATATGTTATGTAAACATAAGCATGCCGTCTGCTAAATCGGAACTCGTGACCCGTAATTGATTTAGATGTAACTTGCCTGCAGCAGAAAAATAAAGTTTTAAGCATTGAAATTTTAGCAAGAAAGATGTTAATAATCTATCCTTAACTTCTTAATTTATTTTCTTCCTCAATTCAAATCTGATTAATTCCGAAATCGTAATCTGAAAACATGAGTTAATAAGTTTAAATCTATCTATTTGGGCTGCGTAAGCAGTTTTATTTATATGTTATAGTTCTTTTTAGAACAAGAATAAGCAGTCAGAGATGTTCGTTTTAAACAACGAAAACACAAATAATCAAGCATCAGCTGTATTTTGAAACAAATATATGTTCTTAAATAATTTAATGTAAATAGGAAATGTCTGCTCCTACTTCAGCTTCTAGCGCAAGAATATTGTTCAGTGAATCTAAAGCGCGTCTTTCGGATAGAATTCAAGTAAATGTCAACAGCACTGGCTCTTTAGCGAAGCAAATCGTTAAAGGATCAAAATCCAATGAAGTAATGTATTGAAATTATTTAATGTGATAACGTTTTAATATTTTATACATTAATATCAAATATGTGTACTATGATTTTGTCTTGCAGACTCTCATGCATACAGCGAGAAACTTTGCTTTGCAGGAATATGCAGTCGAAAATTCGCAAACGGTATTTTTGTTGTTGCGAATGTTTCCATATTGGCACCTGTACAAGTCAACCATCACCGCCAAGACGCCAAATGGTTTTTGTATTGGCTATGAGTTTACTCTTTTTAACCTCTTCTATTTCCTCTTTTGTTGCTTTAAAAAAAAGTTGCATGTATTGCCCAATTGTTGTTAAAACTTAGAAGTTATTTTGGAGCAGGTGCCAGCATGGAAATCTTTTTCCTCAAATTTTTCTTATACAATTTATTGCAGCTGTATATTTTTTGAATTGATCAGAATATTTTCTTATGTTTTAGAATTTAAAACGGATGCAACTGCTCACCAGTCATCTGAATTTGCAGTAAGTATTTGTAGCCACAAAAATATAACCAATTAAATTGCTGATTTCTTTATAGTTTATAGATATTAAGTTTTCTTTAGAAATTTCTAGAAAAGAATTCAAAAATTACTGTGTACTTCTTCTGCATTATGACTAAAAAATATAGGCATGAATATAAATTTTTTCTGCCGTTAAAAATTTTATTTTAGATTGCTTGATACAATATTTTAATAGTTAAATATAATCTTGCATTTTTTTTTCAAATACTATTAGTTTATTTAGTTCAAACACCAAAAATGTCAAACTTATTTTTCAACTTCTGGACTGCTTGAATTTTTATTTTTTAAATTATCTGCATGTCTGTCTAACTAACATTTTGCATGTACTTTGCTTTTTTTTATATAATCATCTAAATAAAATATGTTTGAATTAAAACTGTTTTAAGTCATAGTATCAATTTTCCTTTATCTTTTCGATAAAGAAAAATTGTTTAATAATATTCTCTTGTAGATGAGAGCATTAATTTTTAACTCTTTTATTTTTAAAGTAAATTTAATATATTTTAACAAATATAAGTAGACATGTTCATAAAATGTTATATTAACAGGTTATTAAAAATCTATTAGAACAACTTTTAAAATCATTCTTATTCTAATTTTTATACACATAATCAGCTCAAGAAAATTTGGAGATTTTTAAATTTTTTTTTAGTTATCTAAATTTGTTATTTATGTTATTAGATTAATCATTCAGGTTTTGGATATATTAATTTATGTAAAAATACTTGTCTAACAAATTAATAAAATTTAACACCCACCACTGATATTTGTCTATATTTTTTACTTATAATTTCTCAAATATACAAAATTTAATGTAATTCAATTTTGTTTAATTACATAATTGTTTATAAAAATAAATTTAATAATAACACAATGAGAGCAACAATTGTTGCGTTTGTTTTTTATGTTCTAATGTTTTTAAGTTCTATATATCTTCCTGCACAAAGATTTCAATTCTACATTGCACAATATTAATGTTTCTTTTTGATAAACAAGAGTGTACTTATTTTTTTTTTATTAAAATTTTGCTTCATTTTGAATGGTTTATTATTTTTTTTATTTTAAATGTCATCTAAAACCATTATTATTATAATTTCTTTTGTAACAAAGATTTATTTTTTTTCTGTTAATGTGAAAGTTTAAGGTGATTGAAACTATTAGTTTTCAATGTTAATTAGTGCAAAAAAGTTTTTTAAACTATCACTCTATATATTTTTGTATCATTTTTACTTCTGAACAATTTTGTGCCAACCTGTTATCATAATCTCAAATCAAATGTTTTTATGAAAAATTATTTAGCTTTCTTTCTAACAATGCTTAATTTAAGTCTGACTAAAACAGTTTCCTTCCTCTTTAATTAGTGTATACTGAAAAATTTTTTTGAGAAAATCATCATGTTGTACATTTTTCCCCCATTTTTATTTCTCAACAATTTTATTATGACCTATTATGATATCCTCAAATCAATATATATATATATATATATATATATTTTTGGTTGCAAGTTAGGTTACCTATTTAATTTTATTTTTGATAATTCACATGTAATTAAAATAATTCTGTGTAATTAAAACAATTTTCTTTTTCTTTTATTAGTGCATAATAAAAACAAAGAAAAAATTATTATTATTTAAATTTTTTGTCATTTTGTTTCTAAACAATTTTATTAAAACTTTGTTCTCAAATTTTTATTCTAGGTTAGATAGCATTCAAAAGAGGTAAGAAAAATTTTAATCTTTATATTCATTAAACTGATCACATTTTCTTGAACTGATGTTATATTTTAAAAATTACTTCTTAACTTATGTATTGATTATAATTAGTGTTAAAGTAAAAAACGAAAATGAAAGTAGTCAAAAGATATGCAAGCTATGGTGTAACCAGGGTCGGAGTAGCCGTAGACCTAAAAAAGCGATCGCTACCTGAGCCCCAATCAAAGTCGTGGGTTTCCTTTAAGGGAGGTCTGCACAAACCGGGGCTTTAAAAATGTGAAGAGCTTGAGAAATGTGTAGAACTTTAGAAATGTGTTTTGTTAATTACTGCAACATCTCAAAATAATGAAATAAGTTGAACTAATTCAATTGGTATTTGCTGATTTTGAATTGGATATGCAAATAAAAGTGGTTACATAAATGCTAATATCTCATAACAACGTATATGCATTTCAATATTATTTGCTGATTCAAAAGATCATTAGTTTTATTGTGCTCTAATTTTTTTTTTTTTTTTTAAATTGTTTTCAGGTATCAGTTTGCTCGGTGAAAAATTTCTGACTAACATTTTTGTTTCAAAGAATTTAAATATTAATTGAGTAAAAGCGCTTAAAGAAATTGGGTTACAATAGTTTAAGCTACATTTGAAGCTGTTTAGACAGCCTAGGGTTGGAAAAAATATGTATTTTTGGAAACAGAATAAACTAGTTCCCGCACATGTATTTTATGGATAGTAAAATTAATGACTAACAAAACTAATCTTGTACAATAAATTCACAAAATAAACTAAGTCAAGTAAAAAGTAATTGCTTTAAAATTAAATATAAAATATTTAGCTTATTAAAGAACGTTTAAAATTTCTTCTGTTATTATGTAAATCACAAATATGTAACAATTACATTAATCAAATTACTAAGCAAAATCAATAACGCTTTATTAACATTTCTGAAAACTTGAGAACATTTTATTCTGTCAAAGGGGGCTTCGAATTCAAGTACCACCCTCCCAGTCTGAATATGGGTGGAAAAGTTTGTGTTATGCAAGGTATTTGGTGATAACTGCATGCTTTTTTTAATTCCTGTTAAAAATGAAGTAAAAAAAAATAGGATGTCATAAATTTATATTAACTGAATGAGAAAATACCATAAATACTATCAAAATTTTAGAAATTACTTTTGAGGAAAACAGATTTAAAAACATAAAAATTTGTTTTATTGCAGAAAATTTAATATATTGCACTTATTTATTATATAGATGTTTAAGATATTTAATCAATTGCACATTGTGGAGTTTTTCAACTCCTCCTTGTGTAATTAAACAGGTTTTGATGCTAGTTCAAATAATTTTTAAAAAAAATAATTTTCCTTTTAAACATAATAGTTATCTTCCTACACAAAAACTCATATACTACACTTAGAAGTAATGTTTAATAGTTTTTATAATGTATGTTATCTGGATGTGTAAATAATTTATAGTTTTATTTTATGAATCTATATTATTTTGCATAAATTCCTTTCATATATCTTCATACACAAAAATTTTATCTTATCTACGGACAATGTCGTATAATTTTTACCACATGCAGTATTTTAGTATAAATATTTGTACTGAAATTTTGCTTTATTTTTATAAAATTATTTTTATCTTTCAAAACCTATAAAGTGCAATGAAAATAAGTTTATTGACATGCAAATGTAAATTAAGTTCTTAACAGTTCAGAGGTATTATGATAAAAATTTCTTGCAGTGCATTGTTGATTGAAGATGTCAAGGAACAGCTGCATCAAATTCTTACTTAAGGAGAGTTCATAAGGGACCTTTTTTTTTTTTTTTTTTTCAGTTTAAACTGGAGGAATGTGACAAAATTTATGATGAAAAAAAAATTTTTTTAATGTTTTATTTTACACAAAATTATATCATTGCACTTAATTGTGATATTTGTGTTTTGTAAATGTAAATAATATTCATTCATATTTGTATGAGTTTTCTAATAAATTTATGTTTCATTTTATTTCTGTATTGCTGTAGATTTTCTGTTTATAATAGAAAGTACAGGATAATCTGAAAAGGCTGCTTGGATTTTATAACTTAATTAAAAAAGAAAATTAACATGCTGAAATAATTCTATTGTTTAAATGTAATAAAGGAAAACAAGTTTTTCTTCTGCTCACTGGAAAGCATAGGCACTCCTCTCAATACCATCCCATCCATCTTTGGCACCCCTATGCGGAAAAAAAAATCTCCACCCTACATAGGTGTATTATTTCTATAAAATTATGAAGCTAATCCTTAATGATGAAATTAAATTTCACTAAGAACAATGTTTAAAGTCACATATAGCAAAATATTATTAAAAACCTCTACACGTTTTTGAATTGCATTGGTGCACCTTCATCAGTAGGGTAAAAGATAGGCATGGTAAAAACAGAGATGATTAAAATCCAACAGAGGTAGCGTGATGCTTGAAGAGATTCATAACCAATTAAAGGGTAAAATGACAGAAGATTTAAAAAAATGAATGATTTCCAAATGTTTGATACGAATATAGCAGTAAGTTCATTAACAATAGACGTTTTTTTTTATGGTGTAGAAAATTTGCCAAATTTTTAGGTCAACTCATGAAATACATTTATGGATGATATGAGGTTTTTGAAAAAATAGAACCAATGGCCTTCTATTAAGTAATGTTTTGCGACGGAGTGATGGTGCAATTCTTTGAACCTATGTTTGAATTGATGGTTTGTTCTATATATGACAGTCTACATTTTCATGAAATTCATATATTCCCCAGTTGTTAATGCATTCTGTTGGTTGGTTGAAGATCGATATGGCTAAGCGGATTAAACATGACCAAGTCGTCCATCATCTTATAAGACCGGTTATTAAAAATGAAACTATTCTGAGCTAGGCAACTGCTACAAATTGCAAATAATGAAATTCCGAAGTTATAATGATACCCCTTAATACATTGGTGACTGCGAATGATCAGTCTCTCAGTTCTTTTGATCATTGGTGATCAGAAGAAAAATATGGTGAGACTACCAGGTTGATATTGTTGACGTTTCTTGACAATAAATTATTGAGAAAAAAAAATGTATTTCTAAATGATATGTTAATGAATGTGCTTTATAAAAATAAAATAGTTAATAAAAAGACACTATTTAAATACATGTAAAAATAAAATAGACTCCACTTTAGCATTCATTATGCTTATATTTTTATTAGGTCAGACATAAAAGATATGTCTGGCCTAGTTAGATTTTTTTTGCTGTTGATATTTATCTTTTAAGTTTTCTTTTTAAAGAGAAGATATGAAAAAGTTTAATGTTGTTTATCTTAGAATACAGCTTAAGTTTGACTGACTGATTTTTAAAGCGTTTAATAGCTAATAAATTTTAAAAAAATTATTATGAAGAATGATTCATGAAATTTTAGTGAGAAAAGCTAGAGAAATCTCGTTTAGTCCCCTTGAAAAATAATATGCGTAGACAGTTCTCCAGGGAGGGGAGTTCACCCCATATGTCGTTTACAAAAGTAGTTTTTCAAACACAGTTAATGAACACAGAATTCGAGGTATAATTTTATTTAAAAAAAGTAGTTTATAAAACTAAAGTTTATTATTTTTTTTAAATATTTATTATCCTACATTAAAAGAGTCTTTTCTGAATTCTCTCTTGTCTGCGAGCTCTATACTGTTTGAATAACGTATATCCAACATAAAAAATGATGATTATTCCTATTACATAAATGCCCTTCACTACGATGTTTGCTCTGTGTGTCGGAGTCTTATCAGCTTCTTTCTGTTTTTCAGTTGTGGGTGCTTCTCTCTTTACTTCCCTTTTCGTTTCCAGTTTTTCCTGTTGCTCTTCAACATGTTGTAATTGCTCAACGGTTTCTTTCACTTCAGATTGCTCTGAAATAAAGTAATTTTAATTTACTGAGGCTTCAGATTATATGAAATAAACTATATAAAATGCTAAGAAACTGTGCTTTTGATGGTTTTATGCTTTATAATGATAGTTTTATGCTTTATAATGATAAAATAGCTTATTGGTGTGAATCAATATTTTGATTTAAACATTTAAAAAAAAAGTGTGAAATTTGGGCTGTTTCCAACATTAGCCTCACCTTCCAGCTTTTGCCACTCATTATAAATAATTATTTTTAAAAAAGATATGTTAAATAAGAAGATGATTCTGTATGTTTAGTATTAACCACTTCCCAACATCGTAAAATATAATATCATGGATGTGTCGATTCAAAACTATGTCACTCTAAAATATAAAAGGCTTTTACTTTCTTTTTTTTCATCTGATAAGTTTTAAGTTTTTTGAGGGTATTGAGAATTGCCGTAAAAATAATTACAAATATTTTTATATATTCCTGAAATATTATTACGGACAATGTATGAAACGCTATTCTATGGAATATCTAAGCATTTTATGGAATTCTGCCAAATTTTAGACAAAGTCTGCCAAATTTTAGACAAAGAGTGACAGGTGACTTCACTCATAGCTACGTGTCCTCTCAAACTCGTGAAACGCTCACGACTGAGAACGAATCAGACTTGAAGTGTGCGACGGCCTTATATATATATATATATATATATATATAAAGCTTTCTAACTAAACCGAGACTGGGGCGTACACCCTTTTTTATGATGGTTCAGTGAATAATACAGTAATTAAAAAACAGTGAACAGTAATAAATAACAAAGTAGGTTTGACTGCTATGGAGGAAAAACCATCAAATTGTAATTCCAATAATTTGTTTTTTATTACTAGAGCCCGGATTTTGATGACCTGAAAAATCTCAATTAATGCCCTTAAAAAGTGCAAAAAATGCCCTTATGAACTGCAAAAAATGCCCTTAAAAGTGCAAAAAATGCCCTTAAAATGCGAAAATTGCGCTAAAAATGCCTTAGGACATGACTTAAATAGAAGTAAAAATATTGAACTAAAACAATGTTTTACTCTTCAAAATTATTATGAGTCGTTTCAAAAAATATAAAGCAATGCAATACTTGTTCTACGTTCATTAAAGTTCGACAAATATGTCTTATATCCAAAAATAACAAAGAAAGGAAAATATATTGACTCCAAAACATTTTCATTTTGTATAGAAACTTAAATGAATATAACAACTTCCATCTCATAATATTACTAAATATCAGAATTACAGTGGATTATTAAATTTTTTTTTTAATATTTTGAAATGTAAACGAGCGTCTCTTGTTTGAAAGCAAATTTTTATACCAGGAGAAGCTTCTATCAACGTCTACTGATGTTATTGGTGCGTACTTGAAAAGGACGGTCACACTTACTGACAATTCTTCTTCAATTTGAAAAGATGTTGCTTCCCCTTTTAATATCCTAGAAATTTTCTTCATTGTTTGGAAGCCAGTGTAATAATAAAAAATAATGAAAATTAGAAAAATTTAACAAAAAATTTAAAAAATGCTTTAAAATGCAAAATACGCCCCAAAATTTTAAAGAAAATGCCCTATAAATCTCAAAAAATACTCTAAAGGACAAAGAATGCCCAAAAATGCAAATGTCATCAAAATCCGGGCCTTATTTATTACATTCTCTTTCCATTACTGTAATTTGTCAGATTATGATAGCGTTTATTTTCGCTTAAGTATTAATTTGCGACCCGCAATTGATTGTTGTTGTTTTTTTTCATTTTTGATTCGGATTTAAGAAAATACCTATTAAGGGTGGTCATTACTGAACAACCTTTATATGTTATCTGAAATAAGCGGGAAAGAGAAATACAGGCAGTATTTCTCTTTGTTTGTGAAATATTGATTTCAATGAACACTTACTTGGGTGTACTAATACGTTCTCTGCGAATGGTATGATGAAGCTTCTGTCTTCCCATTGCTATGAAAAAGGAAAATACAATTACTTTACAAAGAAAAAAACTCATGTTCTACATAGTTTCTATATTTGACATAAATTCAATAGTTTTGTATGAAATGTAATGCTAGTAAGTTTATTAAAAAACATTTATTGATCCTATCGTTATAACGCATTAAAAGGTTTCGAAATAAGCAGCTCTTGACTCTATATATCGCTAGCAGAAAAGTTTCTAAGCGTCGTGGTAGGCTTTAGCTGGAACTTTTAGTCTTTTGCAAGCTTTTTCTTCCCTTTCATCAATCCTAAAATAATGTTCTTTCAAGGTGATTTTATTTTATATAATAACCGCCGTTGAACAGCAGACCCAATTTTTGGGTTTACGACTACTAACGTTCAACTATTAATCTTGTAATTCTGAACCCAATCCAGAAGACAAGGGAATTTCTGGATCAAGTATTGGGAGAAATTTGCCTTAGTGGAAGACTTTTTGATGGAACTGACCCGCATGGAGAGAAAAACCTTCCACGGTTAACCTGACGGCAAGGGGACTCTAACCCATGATCCGTCTACCACTGAGGATATTTTACATCAGGACTGTGGTGGGTGTAAGCCGGGTGCGGAATTTTCAAAGTAATTTCTAAGCACGAGAACTGCGTCTGAAATGGAAAGCTTTTCTGGGACTTTTTTCACAATTACAGATGGTCCGCCACAATCTCATGAATGGTACTTTTTCAAATGTTTGAAGTCTGAAAGAGTTCAATGACACTTATCAGATTTTTGGCTTTGATAGCCTATCAGCTTCATCGCTGACTTCTTCACAGACTTTGAAAAATGTTCTTGACTTCCGATAAGAAATCATCCACAAAAGACATCGTTATGTTGTTAGAAAGCTTCAGCTGTCTGAGTTTTACATAAAACTTAGTGCACATCCTTTGCTCGAGCGACGCATAAACGGCAGATGAGAAAAGAGTTTCCCAACCATGCTTGTGTAGGTTGCTTCAGGGCTTTGTACTCAGGGACCGATCAACACAAATTCAGGCCCAAGGCCAACCCAATTTTCCGGACCCCTTACAAAATATTTTGAAATTAAATTACTGAAGAATAGTCCTAACAATGAAAAAGAATCGATTGAACTGCATGATTCAAGAGAAACATTCTAAGACAATTTAAAAGCAGACAATTGAAGATTATTTTTCTAAGATAAAGTTTAG
The DNA here is from genome assembly GCF_982258835.1 of Parasteatoda tepidariorum. Taxonomy (NCBI): domain Eukaryota; kingdom Metazoa; phylum Arthropoda; class Arachnida; order Araneae; family Theridiidae; genus Parasteatoda; species Parasteatoda tepidariorum. Next base: position 21,781,030 of record NC_141756.1, on the reverse strand, counting down.
ATATCTATAAATTAAAGCAAAATATAAAACAACAAAACAGCGTTATGTCAAAATAAAAATAGTTTGGTGACCAGAAACAATCGATATCAGTGTTTTTTGCTAAAAGCCACTGATTAGCTGAATTATTTTTTAGTGTAAGCCGTAATTATTTTTTTTTTATTTAGTCCTTAAACCAACACAAAGCTAGCCCACCTTTCATTAAACATTTTACTAATTTTTGAGGCCAGCCAGAAATTGTGGACCCTAGGCTCATGCCTATTGGGCCTAGGCGGTAATCAGGCCCTGCTTGTACTCCCGTGTAGGTTGTTGCAATACCTCCTAGAAGAAAGAAAACCTCAGCACGGATCAATTTAGTTGTCCGATGTAACGAACTTAAACTGCGCAGTGGATTAAAAATGAGAAAGATGTCACTTAGTTCGGGCTATTAAGCTGCGCAATGATGGGAAATACGTCATTTACATTTGAAATACTAAAGAATCAAATTTCTTGTCTATGACAACCCGTGCCGAAGCCTTCTCTTTTCTAGGAGGTGTTGATTGAAGACGACTTTGCCACACCCAATGCCAACTGGTTCGAGCGTGCTATGGTATGGATAGTCTGTCTATGGAAAGAACTTCCCTCGTCATTCTTCTAGGGCAGTGACTATAGTTGTGAGGTTTAACTAATTCAAATAGAGGTGTTGGGTCGATATTTGACAGGTTTTGTTTTGGGTAGACGAGAGAAAGGGAATCAGAGGCGAGAGAAGCTTCCCTCTTTCAAATGCGCCGCTTCTTGCTTGCAAAGCAGCAGACGACCTTGTGGCTAGGAGAGTTCTTTCTAAGTATATTTTCTTCACAAAAATATGCGGGGATTAAAAAAACATTAGTTTATTCATAGGATGAAAAAACTCGTTAAGTTCATTTCCTGAAAGACTGTGTAACGCTACACCGGTTAATTGTTTGATGTCAGAGCCTCAGTGGATAAGTGATTAGTCACCCAATGAAGTGAAACAGCGATTCGATGCGAATTCTGATTCAAGGTGGTCTTAGTACGCTGAGACGTGTATTTGCACCACAGTAAAGTCACTGACATAACTGATCGTACAAATTTTGTATCTTAAAGTCGTAATTATATGACTTCAAGATACGTACGTTGTTTAAAAACTAAATGATTATATAAGACCTTCTACGTATTCATTTTAATAACTAAATCTAATTGACTAAGTATAATTTTTATCAATTTTTGAATTATTCTGAAAATTGTTTATGTAACTGTAAATAACATACCACTTCCGGTTGATTCATGTCGAGACCTGTTATGTACACTATATCATGATTATCTGAAATAAAAGTAATAGAATATTGTTTTAAGATTTTTAATTACACTTCATTCTAATATATTTACATTCTCAGAGCGTCAAAATAATTTTAAAACTGGAACTGTAAAATGAAATAGAACTAGAAATATTATTTGTTTCGATTTTTTAAAAATTCGGAATGAAGCTTTCCACAATTGATAAGGAATTCTCTAAAGTTAATATTTTTGTTTATACTATCCTTAATTGAAAAACAAAATTAAAACATAATTACTTGTAAGTAGAACCTAAAAGTACTCTTCAAATTACTGATTTTTTTTCCCTTTTTAAATATTAGAAAAATAATTTATCTACTTTTTCTCATGACTTGTCATTGTTTCATAATAAACTCTTTAAGGATGTTCTTCGAAGTCTCCTGCGTAATATGAAATGATGCTTTTTTGCGAATAATATGCTATGTTTATAACTGCTGAGAGTTAGCAACGTATGACTGTTAGGTCAAGTTTAGCCTATCTAAAGCCAGTGCTATCTACTCTTATTTTGAAAATGGCGCAAAACGTCAATATGGAGAAAAGTTACAGTTTTGCGAAAATGAAAAGCCTTTGTGGTCTAATTTTTTAATATTTAAAAACTTACTCCAATGTTGCATTTCCTGGGCTCATAAAAATTTGCGAAGACTGAGAATACAACAGTGATTTTGATAATTTGCTTCCAGGTGGGAAAATGTTGCCAAATTGATTCTAAAAAAGTTTAAAAACTTTTAAAATATCTAAGTTATTTGTCTGTTCTCAAGCCCAGATAATTCTTCACGGCATGATTATATTTTTAGTTTTAAATCATCGCATTGCTTCAAGTGTAAACTGAGGCTTTTTTATTTTCCTTGGCGGCCGAGCTTAAGCACCATAAATAAACTCCATCAGAATAAGCATGTGTTTTAAGTTTGCTTTTGTTCTATCTATAATTTTTAAGGAACAAAAGCAGAGAATCAATTTAATTGAAATAATTTGAGTACTGTACCGGATGTTGCTTCTCCTGTACCAGCACTGACACCAAAAAAGTAGTGAGTAGGAAGATAGATTCCTTCTGTTCTGAAGCACTGAATCCATTGTTCCTTGCCTTCTACGTCAAGGAAAACCTAAAAATGATTCATTTATGATTTATTTACTTAAAGAGATTATTTGAACATAATTTACAAACATATGTTGAACTTCTGAGACATATATGGTACTTTTAAAAGACAATGAATTTAGTCATACATATTACCCAATCATTGCTAACTACTTAGTTCTATTCCTTTTTTCGAGGTTCTATCTTTTAACGGCTAAGTTAGGAATGCCACGTTAATTTGACCCTGTCAAACGATGTAGACTACACCTGAGCTGGTACCCCTTCTTCAATCCAATGGAATGTATAAGTACTAATATAGAATTTTTACTTTAGATATAATTATTTGCACAAAATTTAGATATTATATTGCAGTTCAAAATATAAGTTAATTTTGTAATAACAAGAAAAAGGGGGAACAGCACAAGGTTTAAAAGAAAAATGCATTTATAATCTGTAAGTACTTTTATTATCATCACCCAACAGCTAAGCACATAGTCCCATTTTTAGGGCTGTATTTTTAAATGACATGTTAGTAATGCTATGTAATTTCGACCCTAAACGGCGTGGACAGCTCCTGAGCTGATACCCCTTTCTCCGAACTTCCATGCCACATTCAACGAGAGGACGTTGTGCCATGACAGATTTAGCGTGCACCTTGCTGCATATACACCCGTTTATTTTATCTGCTGTCAGGATCGAACTCACTACCTCCAACTAGCAGTGTGAGATATAAGTACTACCATGATGAAAACCATACGGAAATTTTTTTTTCTTCATACAACCACTATTTTGTAAAAAAATGTGGTTGAATAAAAAAATGATAGTTAATAAATTGCACCTTAATCCAAATTGAAACTTTTTTCCTTAGTAGAATTTTAGACCCATGACCTAGTAATTTCTGTCAATGCTATTATTTATTAATTTTTAAAAAGTCTCTAATTATTATATTTTCATCATAATGCATGCATCAAAATAAGTAATTTTATGCTAACCCATTAACCGTAAAAATCTTCGCTTTCTATTTAGTATTTTCTTTTCTCCCAAAAAGATAAAAACTAGTAACTCAATTATTTCATTATTGTCATTTATGGATAGTGTTTTCAGTAGAAATATAAACAATAACAGTCTCGAGCTGTATGCCTGCTCTAGTTTCGGTTAGAAAGTTTGCAGCTGCTTACTACATGCAAGGCGATATTTTCAAACGGATAATTTTGTTTCCAATAAAAAAAAATTTAGATAATTTCTGAGCTCAAATCTGCCGTATTTCATAAGATATTAATGTTATTATGTAATTCTGGTGAGTTTGAAGTGAAAATTTGTTTTAGTTATTTAGAGATATATTGTTAAAAAAGGTGACATGGCTGCTAGATTTTGAATAACTCGCTTTTTTGGCAGTCTTGACTTGGCCTCTATCCATTTGTTTATTACTGTTTGCAAGCTGTGCACCATCTTGCGTTAGTGTAAGCATATTGTTCGAGGAGCAAGATTAAGTTTAGTAATAAGTATTCAAATACTATGTTTGATGGAATCTTAAAACACAATGATCACGTTGTAAGCCAAATGGCTTTAAAATACACCGGAAACAGTAACCCGGAAGTATAAGCGGCATACATCTTACAGCGCTTCTTAGTGTCGAAAACACCATCCATATGGACATTCGAGTTTAAATTATCCATGAGCATAACTTACATTCACAGTGAGCATTAATGAATTTTACTACTATCATTACGTTAACTCTTCAATATCATAACTTTCACTTACATTGAGCATTCATGAAATTTACTATAGGCATTATTTAACTTCTTTATGAGCATAACTTAAACTTATTATGAGCAATAATTAAATTCCCAATGAGCATTTCTTAACACTCACCGTGAGGATTGAGTTGATGTATGAGACGGCTATTTTAGTGGGCCATTCGAGATTTCTGGTGGGGGCGTGACAACCCCCAACCTGGTGTACAGTGCCATCTTCATTATGTTCATAGGGCTGGCTTCCATTGTTTACCATGGCCGATATGTAAGGATGTCTGTGCTGTAACATCAAAGGAAAGAACACAAAAGTTAGAACATTAGAAATTGGAATTTAAAAAAATAATAATAATTTTATCCGCTATTTGTCGCTTTTGGCAACCAGTTGGTATGTCTTTTCAAATTCTTTCCTTGAATTTCGATTTACACAGATGTATATCGAAATTTAAATAAACTTCTTGACCTATAAATCTTTCTTGGACAACATTCGATATAATTTTCTCACTTAGAAGACATATTGAAATTATTCTTTTTTGTTTGTATATCTTTACAAAGCGATTGTCTGTGTAAAAATATAGTTGTGCTTACCTTCATTGATTGGAGCTTTTAATTACAATGAAACAATCTCAAGAATGGTATTAGATTCAAGTAACCTAAATATACCGAAAGAAATATACCCTAAAATTACCCTGCAATATGCGAAAATTGCTAAAAAATTAAAACTTATCATATTTCACGTACTAATTGGAAATAACTAAAAACGCTGAATGTGTTGAATTTCTTTCGAAAAAAAATATTTTATCACATTTCGGAGTTAGTTTACTTTCTTTTAAACCGCATGTCTCTACGTAAAAATTATTATTATTAGAATTTTTCAAAGTGTGGAATGATTCCCAGAAATCGAGTTCGGTTGATGAAGAGCAGTGCTGAATGATTTTAGCAGAAGAAAACTTAAACTTGCGATTAAAATTCCAACTATACAGGGCAAATGGAAGATCGGTAAATGTCCTGATTTTGGACATTTTTTTTCTTGTTCTTTAAGTCGAAGTTTAAGGATGTGTTTCATTTGTCCAATATACGCAATACCACAATTACGTGAAATACCCCAGCTACTAATATCAGTAACAGGATCTTTAAATTTGGCGAGATTCAGTTTATTTGTGGATAAAAAATTGATTTTAAACTTAAATTTAAAGGAAGGAAAGGAAATTAATCTGTGCAAGTTAAGAACTGATTTTTCGGATAATGAGGTAAAGCAACTAAATTGTTAAAGTTCGAATTAGATTGCGAGATTAATTTTTGATAGATGGAATCGATAGCTTTAGAGTGAAGGAGTTCTTAATTGAAGAGATACGTATTCGAACAAATTTTAGGATCACAGTAAACCAGTAAGTGTATTTCAACTAACTATCTTTTGGTTTTAGAGATGGTTATGAAGAATGAGTGAAAGAGCAAACATTTTCTGATGACCTGTAGAACGTGAATATTCAAGTTTGAACAAGATAATAAGTATTTACCTTTTTTACTTTCAGACGTTATCTTTACTTGTAACTGCGATGAATTTACTGTTACCAAACGGTTTCACTCTTCCCTCATTATCTTACATTTCACCCCCTTAACCTGCCTTACACACAACTGTTTGACGTGTTTCTAAAATGTGTTAAAATAGTTATTTTACCTTAAAACTATAGCTGTAGACCGTATTTTTCCGTCTAGTATTATTGATTCCATCTATACAAAATTAATCTCGCAATCCACCAAACTTTCTAATTTGATTTTTGGCAATTTGATTAATTTACCTTATTATCTAAAAAACAGTTCTTAAATGGCTAGATTTTGAATAAATTTGAATTTAAAGTCCTTTCCTCCCTAAAATTACGAAGTTTTGTTTATTTTGCGTAGTGTTTATATTCGTCCACAATTTACTCCCAGTTAAATTATTTAGAAGTATCTCCATGGTCATCTAATAATTCAATGTCTTTAATTTGCTGTCGATATTCTGAACTTGATCAGTTTTAAACGGTTAGTAAAAAGATAAATAAAAAATATGCTGAAATGGAGATTGAATTGGATCTAATCTAATATGAAAAATTTACTTACTATATTATAATTGTAAATGATATTCCAAACGAAAATAGTGTATAATGCGTTACGGCCTATATATTTGCGATTGAATTGCATTGGTATTCGTTCATCGACCTCTAATTATACTATATTGATTCCCTAACCCATATAGGCCTCTTTTCTGACCCCTAGGTTAGAATCTTCCTTCCATTAGACCAACCATGAAATGCTTTTGTGTTAATTTTTGTTCTTAGAACTGAAATAGGAGTTAGTTACATTCAAAAGGTCATCCACGAATTGACCCAAACGTCATCTTGTCTTTTGAGTTGGGTTTAAAATAACAAAGATACGTAGTTGAGCATTAAGGGTTGCACTTATGCTACATTAGTTGTCTGGAAAAAAAATGCGAGACTCAAAATTTTCTTCCTTTTCTCAGTTAGGTTTGAAGTTAAAAAGCTACAAGGACATTTACTGTCACAAATATGGCTTGACTATCTAACAATATAAAATGAAATGCCAATTTAGTGCTAGAAGATAGTTCAAAAATATCAAACTCACGTTGTGTGGTCTGAGGTAATCATCTGTATTGTCAATAAATATTCCCAATCCGCTGAAATGATCCATATTGCCAAACACGGGACCTGAAATCAAAATAATTACTCATCAACTTTTATGTTGTTGTTGTTCATTTACGTCGCACTAGAGCTGCACAATGGGCTATAGGCGACGGTCTGGGAAACATCCCTGAGGATGATCCGAAGACATGCCATCGCAATTTTGATCCTCTGCAGAGGGGATGGCAACACCGCTTCGGTAGCTCGTCGACCTGCACGCGAAGTCGAGTACTTTGCGGTAGAACAGTTCAACGAGGACCAATACCGCACACCCTCGTTCCTTTCGCAGACTGATCCAAGTGGTCACCCACCCGCACACTGACCGCAGCCAGTGATGCTTGACTTCGGTGATCTGCTGGGAACCATGTCTTAACGACCAGTACACTGCGGGACCATCACCTTTTATGAAATAAATTTTTGAAAAATTTTGCCCAGTGGTCCCCGCGGTTCCGTTAAGATCCACTGAGTACACGCAATATATGTGCTCGTAAAATCTGTGGGATCGAAAGTCACGTGGTCGGTCACTGAGCAGTACCATGGGTATAGGGATCAGAAGAAAATTTCCTGCCCCTTCAGGTCTATGTCTAAATTGAGGAAATGGCCTCATAAAATTGAGATAGCGTGTCTTCGAATTATCTTCAGGGACGATTCCTTGACCGTCGCCAATAGCCCATTGCGCAGCTCTAGTGCAACGTAAATAAACTACCTACAAAATATTGCAATAATAAATGAAATGATGAATAAAGTTAAGGAAAGAAGCAACATATCAGAGCAGTGGCAAGGGTGGAGTAAGCGATGCATTTTCTCGGTGCTCTGCATTCTTAGGACTTTTGGTGGCCCTACGCCTGCGATATTTGAGAATAAAATTTAGTAATGACCATTTCTTTTCTTTTTTTTAAATTTATTTTTGCTATTAAAAATGTTAAAACTTTTTTTATATTTTATTATTTAGATGGATTGGAAATGTAATAATTTCCACATTTCTAACGGCTGCTCACTGAAAAGAAAATTATAACATAAATCAAAATTACAAAACCAGAAAGTAAGATTCACAGAAGCAATTTTTTAATCATTATTTAAGATGCAAAATTCATCATTTCTAACTGTTACTAATATTATATAAATATTAAACAATTAAGGTAAGAAATTTAGTAAATAAAGGAAATAGAACAAATTGTGTGTGTGCTTTTTTTCCTTTTCTTTTTCCTTTTTCTTTTTTTTTAGAAATAGAAATTAAATTCTAAGCAGCATTTTCTAAAATGGAATGAAATCGAAAAAGAATTTTTTTTTTCGAGTACGAAAATTTTTTTTAACATCAAATAATGTTCGAATAGTCAAGCAATGGTTTTAAACCACATTTATGGTCAAAACCATATAGAAGAGCAATAACTTATAAGAGTACGCGAAATATAGTTAACAGAGACAGACGATCGTTTTGTTATTTTGTTTATAACCTGCAATAAACAGCAGCAGACCTTTTTTTTTTCTTTGTGTGTGTATATGTTTACGACTATCAACGTTCAACTCCGTAGTCTCATAATTTCGAACATGCCAAAAAGACTAAGGAGCTTCTGGATTAAACATTGGGGCGAACTAGCATTCACGGAGAACTTCTTGATGGAACTAGCCGCATTTGCGTTTCATTTAGAGAAAAACCACAAAAATTCATACGATTAGCCTGACGGCATGATGATTCTAACCCATGATCTATCAACCACTGAGGATATTTTAAGTTAGCACTGTGATTGATGCGAGCCTGGAGCAGAATTTGTATCAACCAGCCTTCGCTGGGATCCGAACCTGTCACCTGTGTCACCGTGACTTGACAGTTTTGGCATTCCTATCAGTATACCATCATCAGCTCCAACACAGAAAAGCCATATTCTGTGGTACCGCATTGATGGATACTTGCCGAAACAATAGTCTATATATATGTTAACTATATTATTTGTGTTGTTCTTATACGTTGTTAGGGGAGAATTTCTGTGTGTATTCAAACATAGTACCATTCCAACTTAACTGCAATTATAATGCAGAACAATGTGGAATCATTTCGTTCTTCCTAAACTATATGCTATGGGCAGAGAAGCTGATTTGATTCATTGCAATCATACCAATCCATGGAGGACCGGGCAACATTACAGCTAGCGTTGTCGTCTTGTAAGCAACATGGGTCCAATCCGTAAGACTGCTACAACATAGAAAGCTCGCTGTCATTCTTAATAGTGCAGTAAGTGTTTACATTGAACCTTAGACCAAAGGATCTAGTACAAACCATGAGAAACAGCCCCAGACCATAGTTCCATTCTACGAAATTTGGCTTAACCATTATGCAAGACTTCTAAAACCACTTCACAAGCATTGTTAAAGCAGTCACTTTCTGTACTTTTTAACGTGGTGTTTCTGCACAGAGGTCACATACTTGATGGAGAAATTGAGCACATTATAATGATTGAGAAGTGAATAGCAACTCATGATAGAAAATATCATCATACGATACTGGTGATACTTCTCTATTATGAACTGGCTGTTCGCGCACATTGGAACTGTTGCTTTTATTTGTATGAATTATTTTAATTTAATGTTTTCTCATCATGAGTGAAAAACATTGCATTCGAATAGGCTCGGAATCAGCTGTTTTATTGTAGTATTATTAATTTGGCGACTAAGTGCCAGAGCTCGCCAATTTGGTTGGCAAACCAATAGACTACAATAGAAAAGCTATTTCTGTGAGAATTTAAATGGAAAAAAAATTATTAGATAATTTAAAATTTAGAGAAATAAAAGTAGCTGCTTAAATGTATGCCAGCAACCAATCCATGATAAGAAAGAACCCTTAGCGGCATACGAAGATATTTCCGGCCATGGGTTGCTTGCTGTGCAATTCTCATTCCTTATGATGTACAAAACCTTCCTTTAAGTTGATAAAATTCACCGTGCATAACAGCTAAAAATTAAATATCAGGAGAAATTGTGGAGAAAATGACAAAATGTCGCCGATTTGGAGACCTTAATGTCATAATTAAATGTTCATTTGATTATGAAAATAAATAAAATGAAATATTACCTCCTTGTAATATGTCTCTTGTGTACCAAATGGCCAATCCATTTCCTTGACCATGTTTTACATTTTTACCATGAATGTGAAACTGCATATGAAGTTCCCAATCATGCTGCAGAACTGGCTGTAAAACAAGTGCATACAATACAAAATATGTTTATAAAAACACTCATATTTATTGTCATTGTATTTACTAGTCATATCAAACAAGTGGTCCGAATGATTTGCCAACTGTGGCCAGAAAAGACCAATAAAAGAATTTTTTAAATATCTTTTTAAATTTGTTTATATATTTTACATTCGTGTTATGAGAAGTAAAGTAACACTTGGTACACCCCGTTGTGAACCGGGGGTTTTGGGCTCTATAATTTCTTGAATTTGACACAGTGATTTGATATTGCGCACAAGCTGCATTTACTTCTTAGACAAGCTGGTAACCATCGGTCTGAAGCTGAGTGGGTTTCAAGCAGTCTAAGAGGATGTTTTTCAATGTAGTTTTAAAATAATTTTATGTATGAAAACATAAATCAGAAGGAATTGGTAGGATATTATAAAAGAGAAAATGTATGAAAATATTTTATGAAACTAATACTTTTTAAATGAAAAATTACTGATTTTTAAATTTATTTTATTTTAATAAATTAGTTTATTTTATTAGTTTTTATTTTAATAATTAATTTTTGTCATAATCAAGTTAATTTTTTTAATAAAATAATATCTGAACATTTTAAACTGTTTTTTTTACGATTATTTTTTTATAACTTTTAATTCAAAATATTTTTATCTATTAAAATTACGACATAATTTTAAATAATATATTATATTATTCGATTTATCGCTAACAATAGCACATCGCTTTGCGATTACCTCTCCACTTTATACCTTAGAAGTTGCAAAATTTATAGTTATGTCAAAAAGCACTAATTTTGACTCGTTCTTTTAAGTACTTTTCAAATTACAATCTAAACGAGTGAGGTATTGTTTATTGTATATGTACCGAAGAGCCATTACATTATACCACCCTGCTAATAACATGTAGTACCACCTTTAGCCCTAAAAACTGCTAGCACCCGCCGTGTGGCATTAATTCCACAAGGTGCTGATAGGTAGTCTGAGGTATCTGGTACCAAGAGCTCACCAACTGGTCCTGCAATTCCCTCCCTTTTGCGAGGGGGTACCGTGGCAGTACGAATTTGGTTTTCCAAGTAGGACCACAAATGCTCTATTGGATTAAGGTCAGGTGAATTTGGGGGCCAAGACATGACTTGAAAGTCACTGGAATGTTCCTCGAACCAATCCATGACGATTCGACCCTTATAACATGGTGCATTATCCTGTTGGTAAACACCATCCCCCGCAGAAAAAACTGTTGCCATGAATGGGTGAACCTGGTCTACAACTATGTTCAAGTAGCTTACAGACGTCAGGGATTGTTCTAAAAGGATTATGGGTTCTAATGTGCCCCATTAAAACATTGTTCCTGGGCGAGAAACCATGAAAACCTGAGCGAGCCCACTGTTATAGATGGAGGGTGGTCCTAATGTAATGGCTCTTCGGTGTATTTTACACAAACCACATTGTTTAAAAGTTATAAAAATTTAATTCATGCAAAATATTATTAAATAATTATGCATAAATATCCTTGAAACTAATTAGTTCCGTTGACTCCTGTTTGGTCTAATTTAATGCACAGTTAAAACAATTGTCTAGATAGCAATGTTAGATGCGTGAATACCGATTACTAGCTGATTCTAAAACGATTATTCTGTTGACACTTGTGTTTGCTTTTATTCGATTCAGTGTAAAAATTACATCGGTTATATCACTTTCTTTTCTCAATATTTAAGTTTTTTTTCACCTTTTACTCCCTCTCCTCTTCCCACCAAAACCCCTCACAAGATTCTGAGGGATTTTTATGACACACCTCGGTCCTCGTTCTTTCAAAAATAAACAAATCAACCGGCTAGTTAATTTAAATGTCTACATCAAACTGTAATTTGATTGTAGTAAGAATAAAATTGCTACTATAATCAAAAGTATATCTAGTAAAAACTTACGTAAGTATTCCAAACGCTTCCTTGTTTTCCTGTTTCATCAGGGGTGAGACGAACGAAGGTTTGAGCCAATTCAGCAGATCCTGTTAAATCCCAATGAGCTACATTTGGTGCTCCGGCTGAAAAATTCAAATGCTGGGTTTATGTCTAAAATAGCAATATCGTAAACTATTCACTATTAAATCGATTCAAATTGATTGCTCTACTTCCATATTCACGAATTTTTATTGTAAGCTTCGTACTATAAGTATATATTTGCAACGAGTTTCATTACATTAAGCCTTTGTTCTTTTAACCGCGAAATTGAATTGTTCAATTGTTTATACTTATAACATTAATACTGGACATCTGCTTAAAACACCACGGGATAATGCTGAGAAAATGTGAACATAAATTAAGGCTATATTAGATAGAATTCGCTGTATTTAGGAATGAGGGTAATTTTCTGAATTTTAAATACGCATGAACTGCATATTCCTTTTTGAAAGTTCTTGATCGATATTAACTTCTTGCAAATGACTTGAACAACAGTTGTACCCAGACTGCTTTTTTTAGGGTTTTTTTTTTGTATAAAAGCATTTGATGTCTAAGAGACATGTTATCATATGTTATACTTTGATATCATATGTTATACTTTCTTTAAATATGAAACAAATATGGTATCGCAAAAAATCAATATTTGCCTCTCATATGTTAACTTATCTCATATGTAAACTTTCATAACACTATTACTTTATTAACTTAGAATACAACTGCTGTACCAGCCGCCTCCAAAAGGTATAAAGGTAAAAGGCTTCGCTAGACATGGTTAATCCAGTGATTTAAAACGTGAGTCAACACTTTTCTACGCGCTTCTCTATTATAATATTCCTGCTAGTTTGAATTAGAAAATTAAAAATACACAAATAGACGACCGGCCGGTGTTGGGGGTAGGGAACTGTCCTTGCATCAGAAAGGTTCTGGGTTCGAATCCCGGGCAAGACATGGATGTTCTTTCCTTCTCTGTACTATCTGTCCTCACTGTGGGAGCGACGTTGGCCGACCTAATATGGTGCCCCTGAAAGAGAGGCCAACAAAATCGCCCTGTTTATGCTTGAATTGACGGATGTTAACACAGGTGGGCATTGTAAAATAATAAAAAGATACTCAAATAGATTGATAAGATATTATTTCATAACGTGCGTTCTTAATATGCATTTTTAGAGTCCTTGACAAAATGAAGTCACAGAAGCATGCATAGTAAAGGGCGTCAAATAATATTTAAAAGGGATGGACGAAAATGCTTTTTAAAATCCGTTGATTCCACAATGAGATATACTAGTTGATAAATATCAAAGCCAGTTACGCTTTCTGTGATAAAACTTCCAATTATCGTTTTTCAACTCTTGGTTGCCTCTTTTTTACTATCAAGGAGATTTTGATTATTTACTCCCAATTTCTTCAGTAGTAATTCGTTAGATCGTCTCGTTTTTTAACATAATTTCAGTGAACAGTAAGTGAAAGTCTGTCTGGAAGAGATGATACACGGCGTTTTAGCAAATTCAAGAAAAAGCAAGTAGAATTCAAAGTTACGCAGATTTGAATTCAAAATATTTTTCAATTATTCAAACTATTTTTCTTTATAAATAATAATAATCCTTAACTAAATGTTGAATATAATTACTATAAGATAGCGATTTATGTTAAAATATGTCCTATTGTTAACAAAAAAATTGATTTCTGCATTCAATTTAGTACCTTAATTCTATCTTTTCATCTCAAATACTATTTTTATTTTCTATAATTAAAATAAAATAATTTATTATAAATAAATAAATATCGCTTCACCACAGTGTTTTTGTTTCGTATTATAATTTTGAATTTTTTATGGTTAGTCTAATAAAACTAAACTTAACTCAGTGGTGCGACAGCTCATAGAGGGCCAAGGCCTACTGTGCCCATCTCTACTGTGCAGTTTTCTTGACCTTGGGCTCTGGGGTGCAGGAGCAGATGTTCCAGTTAGGTGGTCAGCCAAAAGCAAAACCCCAGTGTTTAGTTCCCAAGCATGCTTGGTACTCATTTATCGACCCACTGAAGAGATGAAAGGCTGAGTCAACCTTGCCCGGCCCGAGGATCGAACCCAGGACTTGTGGCAGGTAAGTCTAATATAGGACGCATAAATCTTGCAGGGCAGCGCACTGAATTCTACATACGTTACTGTCTTTAGAATATATCGAATGATCAGGAAGGTATTTTATAACTATTGTTCCCAAACCAAATCATATTCTTTACAAAACTTAACAGAATGAAGCAAATTTTAAAAACTTAAAAATTATTGAATTCGCAAAAATTAATTAATACAAGATATTAAATATCAACAAGCTATTAAACTTAAAGTTGCAATTTGTAGCGGGAGAAAAAGACCGAAATTCGCGAATAGTTTTGAAAATTTTCCGGGAATACTAATTTTGAAAATTTTCAGGGTGCGGCAAAAAAACTCAGGCAGTTATTGAATCATAAAATGGATGTTACCAATTTTTCTTATTTTTAATTTATGAGTTATTTTCCTTTTGTCTACTATTTTAATAGTAGTAAAATATTCGGTAACATATTTCTTAATTTATATATTGTTGTTTTTGGGTAGTGTTTACAATGTCAAGTAAAAGTGACTTATTAAAGTTATGATTTCTTTAGAGTTGTTTAAGCAATGAAAACGACATTGGGTAATCGTTTGTTTGCTCTGTACACATTCATTGTATACCACAGTTTAAATTTTTCTTATAACTGGCAGCCAACCCTTTATATATATACTGAAACACTAAGAGCATGTTACAAATAATAAAAATAAAACTTAGAAAAAGCTGAAACAACTAGTTTTTTTTCTTTTAATTTTATACAATATTAATATTTTTATTTGAACAGCCAGATTTATCAAACAATTGCCGTTTGTGTATATATAGTTCATTAAACCATTTTTACCAGCAGCTTTTCAACTCAAAGGATTTAGAAATTTTAATGAGGCCCATTGCAATAGCCTGCGCTGTCTCTTCATTTAAGTCAACTTTCTAGATAAGTATCATTTAAAAGGACAGTCCTTTTATTAAAGAAGAGAAAAGTAGTAACCAAAGTTTCTCATTTTTAGAATTTGTTTTGCAAAAACTAATTAATTAAATAAATAATTTAGGTATATATATTTTGATTTGAAGTAATGATGATTTTCTTCTGCTATATTGGTAGGTAACAAAAAATATCGATTTTATGTAGACAGGTATGGACTACCACTTTCTTCCCCTATGTGTTTTTCATATGCATGTATTTTTCTTAGCTATACACATCATATTTGCATTGTTAGTAACAAAAACTTTTTGTAGCTGAGCATTAATGAGCTAAGCCCTTATTAATCTACCATCCGACGGTTAGAAAGACCACCTTATCTAACAGAATTTGGATTATCTCTGAATTATTTTCTACTCATTTTACTGAAATGTTTTATCAGTACTACATTTGGGTAGATTAAAAAAAAACACTGCCCCATAGATCGTAAGACATGGTTCCCAGTAGATCACCGGAGTCAAGTTGCGGTCTGTGTGACCACTTTGATCATTCTGCTAAAGGACCGAGGGAGCAAGGTATCTGTCCACGTTAAACTGTTCTACCGTAAAGTTCTGAACTCCGCGAATAGGTCGTCGGGCAATCGAATCGGGGATCAGAGGATCAAAATTATGATGTCATTACTTCAGATCATTCTCAGGGATGTTTCCCTAACCGTTTACACTAGTCCATTGCGTAGCCACAGAGTGACGTAAATGGAATACTACTACTACTGCTAATACTTATTGCTATTAAAATGTAAGTAAAACCCGTTTGTTTGCTGAGTCGATTTAAAATTATCTCTTACGCGACCATCACCATCTCGCAGTGAAGATTTCCTGCTTGAATATAAAATTTTTAAGCATTTGAATGTATTTAGTTATCTTCAAAAACGTGCTGAAAATTATTTTTGTGTAATATTTTTTACTTTTTAAAACAATATCTAGATGCGTACGATGTACAAAATAAAACACGGATCACCCTGAATAACTTTTGATCTAATGATCGTATCTTCACGTTCTAGGACTTAATCTTAAAAGTTCTAGGAGGTGACTTCGAATATGCTAATTAATTAGTTCAGACGAAATTTTAAGTTAGGAAATGAGACGCACAGAAAAAAAAAACATAATTCCTCTGAATAAACATACCTTTTTTCGATGGATTCCGATTTGTGGCCTCTGTAATATAGGGGGTAGCGGCAATCTTGGAAATATGGTACTAATAGTTTGGTCCGGCGAAGGGTCCAAAGTTTCGTAATTTTACTAGCGAATTGAAAGTTTTTTGAACACAATTACAAATTTCGTTTATCCAAAGATAGTTCCATTAAAAAATATAACTTTTAGTAAATATTTTATACTTTTATTTTATGAAACAATAATTAAATATTTATTTTATGAAACAATAGTCAAATTTTTGAATTGTAAGATAAACAATTTTTTTACACTTTTTTTAAAGAATGCAATTTTACGTATCAAAATACAAAACTTAAGCGAAATCGATCGAATAGCTCTGGGAGATCAAATGAACTGTACTTTACTTTATGGCACTGTACATAGCAATGATATATTATGACAAATGGCATTGTATTTACTTAAAAATTTATAAGATTTACCTTCGAATGGTCCGTACAATGAATTCTCTTGTCTCACGACAATGGCATTAGTAAAGGAAAAAGTTATAGTCACTGATAAAATAGTGATTATCTTAGGGGAGAACCACATTTTCTTTTTTCTTTAAATCACTTATCCAAAGAGCGAGAGAAAATATGAAACGTGTACCGGTGATTTGGCATGAATTACAAGCAAGTGGCTTCTAAGGGAGATGAGCACGCGGCTAATTTTTTTTCAACCTGTGTACACAGCTTTATTTCGTGAAGGCAATTCGACGTTGTTTAGTTAAGACTTTCACCGCCAAGGCGGGAATTCATTTTATGGCTAATTTTCAAATTCTCTATAAGCGTAAGAAATAAACAACATTTAACGTTTAATATGCTACTTCCATGTCATTCTTCAGTTATTTGTTAGGTTTTATACATTTTACAAGCGCGGTGAGAACTGAAATGATGCAAGACACATTTTTGAATTTAATTTTGCTAATTGGTGATACGATAACTTCCATTTTGAGAAAAAATTAAGCTTCCACGAATATCATTTTCAAAATGATACCTAAAATGGTACGAATATCATTTTCAAAATGGTAACTTAAATGGTACGAATAGCATTTTCAAAATGGTATAAACTTTGCATTTAAATTTATTCTTTCATCGAAAATGAAATTTTAAAATTAAGAATTTTTATTAAAATGAACATTTTAGAAAAGAATTTTAGAATATTTATTAAAAGGAACATTTCAGAAATTAGTTTCAGATATAGAGAAAACAACTTCTTATGTCATTTTTCCTGCTCTTGCAAAACTGTGACATTCAATTTGGTTTCGATTTCGAGCAGTAACTTTTTTCACTTGTGTCACTTAAATTATGAAAAAATTTCATGCATAAGTGACTAAAATTTTTAACATAAAATCGGTACATTTAAGAAATTTAGTTTTTGAAATTTGCACCACAAAACCTTTATTTTTATGACAAAAATATTTTTTACCTACGTCATATTTTAAAATTGTGTCATAAACCTTTGGATTTCAGCTGATTCTTGGATTTTGAGTGACATTTTCTTTCAAAAATGTCACTCAAAATCCAAGAATCTTTCATGAAAAAAATGATTCAAATCGTAACAATACTATGAGCACTTTAGATATTGATTTCCGAATATATTCCGAAATTATTTTGAATTATTTCTACTTATGTCGTTCTTGATTTAAAAAACCTTTTTTTTTTTATCCTTTCATTTTCTAAAATAAAATACAATTCTAGAAGAGAACTGCAGTTTCTTAACAAAATGGGGTCAGCAAATAAACATCTGATTACTCTAAAATAGTAAGTGTAACATAACATAAAGTACAAAGAGAAAAAATGTTTTTCAAAATAGCTGTATTAAACTCTAAAAAAGTGACTTTTTATGCAAAATAAATAAAAAAAAACAATTGTAATAAAATCTTTTTGTAAATGTTTTGCATAGAGCACAGAAATCACTTTAACGACCAACCATAAAATTATGTACACTTCGTCTTTAATAGATGAAAATGAAAATTAAATAAATAAATAAAAGAAAATGGTAAGTCAGTAAGTAATGTTTTCTTTTAAAAATAAGATACTTCATTGATCTTTTTATTTTAGGATATTAAAAATAGACGTAATTTAAAATACGCATTTGAAAAAATGGATATGACTCTTAAATGCAAATTTAAGAAAACAGACAAAGTTTAAAATGCGCGTTCCAAAAAATGGATATGACTCAAAATGCGAATTTAAGAAAATAAAACATAGTTTGAAATGCGCGTTTCAAAAAATGGAAATGATTCAAAATACAAATTTAAGAAAATAAGACTTAGTTTGAAATGCGCGTTCCAAAAGATGGAAATGATTCAAAATACAAATTTAAGAAAATAAGATATAGTTTGAAATGAGCGTTTCAAAAAATTGATATGATTCAAAAGGCGAATTTAAGAAACTATGACATAGCTTGAAATGCGCGTTTCGAAAAATGGAGATGATTCAAAATACGAATTCAGGAAAATAAAACATAGTTTGAAATGCGCCTTTCAAAAAATAGATAGACTCAAAATATGAATTTAAGAAAATAGATATAGCCTAAAATGCGAGCCCGAAAGCATAAACTTATCACTAAAAGCGCGTTTAAAAAAATAAACGTTGCTATTAAAGTAAATTCATTTGATTCTGTATTCTATACGTTATAATTATTGTATTTTAAAAGAATTTATCAGAAACTAATGATTCGTAGAGTTTATAAAATAAAAATTCGAAATTTTCATTTTAAATTTATAAGCGCTTTTTTCTAAAAATAGCGCAGTTAAAACCAAAGATGCAATTAGTGCTATACCAATTTGATGAAGCATACATTTTAAACTTTTTCTAACAAGTAATATGAGCTATGCTTATTTTTTCGAAGATGATTTTCGAGTTTGGTTATTTTCTAAAACACGCATTTTGAGCTATGCTTATTTTTTCGTGTCTATTTTCTAAAACACGCATTTTGAGCTATGCTCATTTTTTCGTGTCTATCTTCTTAAACAAGCCCTTTGAGCTATTCTTATTCTTCCGAAAGCGATTTTCGGGCTATATTTATTTCTTACACACGCATTTTGAGCTATCTCCATGCAAAATAGTTGTTAAGATTACGCCACACAGCGGGGGGGGGGGGGGGATTTTCACTACAAATTCTGTTTAACCTCCATCGGTATTATAAAATATATAATTATTAGTCTAGGTAAATTATAAAGCTTCAAATGACGAATTTTTTTTAATATAAAATTGCAAACTAATTATGCCAACATTTTTTATTTTATTTCTAATGGCAGAAATTGACAAACTCTTAACAAGAAGAATAAATACACTCTAAAAACTGTACCTCTGATTTCAGAGGCACAAGCTAAATGTACCGTGTATTTTCTCGCGTAAGAGGCACATAACTAATGTGCCTTTAAAAATGAGAGGCACCACGAGAAATTGAAGGCACCAAAGCAAACGCCAGTCAATGCGCGGTACGAAAAGACTTTTGTGCCTTTCATTTCTTTTTCTTCGGTACGATCATGTAACGGAGAACAAGCGCATGCGCACATCAGTGAAAAATTTTATGACGAAATACGTTTTCTGTCCCTTCCCATCCACGCTACCGATGGAAGAAGTTTGTCTACAAATGTGTTCTATCGATGTTATAAAAATGCTTGAATTTGGTAAGTTTAATACTTATATCTTATTTTTATATTTATTCCTAAGTAACGACGGCATCTTTTTTATTAATACATTTCAATTTTTATTACTGAATTATTAATGCTACAAATCTTATAAAAATGTTTAAGCGAGAGAGCTAACCCTAGTTATGTTTACATTTCTGTTGTAGTTGTATTATTTATGTTTTATCATTATAATATTAAGAGGAATGTTTTTAAAGTGCCCTATATTTGTTCTGTAGTGTTTGATTATAATTTTGTATGAGGTTTTCAATGTGGCGATAGCTATGAATAAGAAATCATTTTTATTTGAAATACCAATTTGCTTTTTTGTTTATCTTAGTTTACATTCGAGAGCTATCACAGAAATTCTCTCACAGAATGATTGAATAATTTAAAAAACAACGAAGAATGTTTTCGAATTTTTATTATAATTATGAAAAGTATACTTTCAATTATTAGCTATTTTAGAAAACAATTGACATTGATATCTAATTATAATTATTTCAAACTGTTACTAAACTTACAGTTGATATACACCTGAAGAAAAAAATAAGATTATGCTTTATTTATATTTTAAATATGGTGTAAGCATGGGAGAAAAAGGCAATCTTCTAATGATTTATAAATTTTTAATTAGTTATTATTTTTTTTGAAAAAGTAATGTTTAAAAATGTTTTATTCTAACATCACAGCTTTCAGTGTATAATTTCAAATTTTAGTTTTGAATTTATGACTCAAAATAGATAACATGGGATATATAATTATTTACGACTGTGAAACTCCTTTTAAAAATTGTAACATTTCAAATTGAAATTTAATTTATTTGATTTTTAAAAAGGATTAATAGCTTGCTCCAGGGTGCTCTTGTGGCACAGCTGGTTAAATTATCTTTCACACTGCTTATTAGAGAACTAGGGTAATGAGTTAGATCCTGGCAATGTATAAAACAACTGGCGTGTATACTTTGCATATAAATTCCGCCACAACTGAAAGTTCTCTCATTGGTTATCGTGCAGAAGATTCAAACGAGCTAGCTCAAGCGGAGTCCACTTTATCTGACCAGTATCAAAATTACATGGCATTTTAACCATGGCCGTTAAAAAGTAAAGCCCTAGAAATAGGATTTTTGGTCATGGTTGAGTGATGGGCGGTGATGAGTACCTTGCTCTTTGTTTAAAATAATATAATGCCAAGTACTTAACAGCTTGAACTTTTTGAAAAATATTAAAGTATTGCTAACTAGAGCAGTTTAATTTACATAATTTTGATATCAATAACTATATATAAAAAATAAAAAAATTATTTGCATAACATTCATTGGATCACAAATGGATTAGATATGCAGAATCGCTGTTGTGTCACTGGCATTTTCCCTTAATGCTTTATCGATATATACTGAATACTTTATTTAAAAAACATTTGGTACTTCATATTCAATGCTCAACACTTTATACTCCATGTTTTCTTGCTACGAAAAGCTACCTAGTAAAACTTTCTAATTCAGCATCAGTGATAATAATTTTTAGGAAACTTTTATTTTTTTTATTGTTATTGCTACCTTACCTGTGTTACTTAGAATAACATTATCAAAAAACTTTTATTAATCTATAACTAATGCTTTTCCTGAACTGTAGTAAAAAAAATATGAAGCGAAGCAATTTTGATAACAATATTTAGAAAGAAAATATATTGATTGTAAGGATTGATATGTGTATAAACTTGATACAGTGAAATTTTTTTTTTTTTGCTCTCTGAAAGACAATTTAATGTTTGTGTAATCTAAATTTATATTATTAGTATAACTAAATGATTAATAGTTTTTTTTGCTGTTACTTTTTGTCTCGACTGTGTTCCAGTAAATGCAAAAAAATGTTTTTAATTATTAAATATTTTTATAAATAATAAATAATTACTTTTCGATTTACATTTGAATTTTCTTTGTTGACTCCAATTTTGTTTTGTGTTAAGAACAATCCTTGCACTTTCTTATGTATTTAAGCTTAGATAGATTTACACTTCTTTTTTCTGTAACACGTTGAATGCCACACTAATTTTACATGGCTTGTCCGTCTGGCCAAAATGATTTTTTCAGTATATATTACAATTATTTCTTCAAACCATTTTAGTAATAATAATATAAAAAAAAAAAATTAGAGCATTAAAAATTTATTCGAGTTATGTGTTTCGAATAATCTAGGCACCAGTCACCGGTGACCCCTATGGCATTCAACGTGTTAAATTAGTTCAATAATATTATATATAAAAATTATTTTAGCTAAACCTATTCTTAATGTAATAAAATCTTCATGAATGTATTTGTGTACATTGTGATAGAAACTTTTAACAACTTATTCAAATAAAATACTCTTACATTGATAAGTCCTGTTTTAAATGTTCTAGCCGAGATGAATGCATGACAAAACACTGACATGGAGAGGAAAACCACTAAGCCTGCTACAGTTAGTCTGGCGTCCAGGGGACTCAAACCCATGATCCAACTACCTCGGAGGATATTTTACATCAGCACTGTGGTCAATGCTAAACTATAAATAATGTGGATGCTGTGGGAAGGATTTGATCAGGCCTCCTCTGCAAATGCTTTGCCCATGTACCTCCCCCGGCAAAGTGTTGAGCATTTTTTCTTCCGGATACAACCTTTAAATGTCCGTTGCTATTTCTCTGAATTATTGTGATTCTGTATTAATAACTAGTGAAAACTAAAAGAAAGAAAAATGTGTGTCATTTGATTTTTTTCAAAATTTGGAAAATGTTTTAATAAAAGTTCTCTGCGAAACATGTGGACTTTTTTTATAAGGGTCTGCATTAAACGAATCTTACCATTTCCAAGTAAAATTGACTTACATTACCAAGTAAATTGTTCCACTCTGTAAAGCAAATTTATCTATATGTTATCACCTTTTACTATTATATTTTATTTTCTCATTATAGTGCTAATTTTTTTAATTTTGTTTTATTTTAAATTATTATAATTTTTGTAAATTTGGTTTTGGCTATTCTCACTGGTTAAATTACTCATTGTATTAAGTGTGTTTACCATTATAATTTTGCTTCCGGTGTTGTGTTTCCATTTTTTACCTGCACTTTTTCTTTATTGACCTTTAATTATGATATTACTATATATATATACATAGCCTATACTAAGTATTTCAAATTATTTGCCAGATTTTAAAATTCTTAGCCAAAGGAAAATGTTAGAAATTTTTTATGATAGATTTTTTCTGTAGGAAACTTTTAAACATAATACAAATTTATTATAAATTAATTATTTTATAAAAATGCAAATAGAAATTTAGAGTCATTTTGCTGTTGGGGAGGAGTAAACGTGCAATGAATGGGGGAGAGATTGAAAAATGCAAATGTTTTATCGTGTTTGAGGGGAGGAAATAAACATAGATTGAGGTTTATTTTTGGCAACGTATTAGATTAGTGTAGTAATATAAAGATAAACCTGAATCGACGCTATGTTCTGCGTTATTAAATTAGTGCATATATTATTGTCATGAAAAAATATTTTTTCTGCTAAAATAATCTGCATCTTGTTTTTCGTTTGAAAACAGCTTTCGCCAATACTTTCCCTCAAAAGGGAACAAGGTCTTTTTTCTTCAATTGTAAACTAGCCATTGTACATTTTCTCTATGGGCTAATTTTATTTAGTACATTAGATTGTTGTAATCAAGTTTAAGTTAAAATAATTTTTATTTTAATAATATTTATAAAACAAATGCATGTTTAATGATTGGGGATAAAAATGCGGAATTTCACGATTTTTAAAATACTATAAAAAATAAAAATTCTGAAACAAGCTTTCAAAAAAAATTGCAAAATTCTTTTCATATATTCAGAGCTCAAATAAAATTGTCAATTAAGTAATATTAAGTACAGTTAGTTCTAAAAAAATTGAAAGCTAATGTTCCCAAAATGGGAATGATGGTGCCTAATGGGTTAATATGCTTCGCCAAAATCAGGATTTTAAAAAAAAATTCATTTCAATAGAAAGAAATCTTTGATTTTACACTTGTAAAGTCATTTGATTAAACATATTTGATGTTATAAAACATACAAATTGTTCAAAATCTACATCTATAATTTTAAAATATTGTGAAAGTTCTATATTTTTCCATATTTGTGTGCAACTGTTACTAAATTATGTAATATTGTTCTTTATGTGTGAAAATAAAAGATATTAGATTTCATGATATTTAGTGTTTAATTTTGATTCTTATAAAGCTATTTTATTGAATCTCTAAATATTTAAAAAATATCTAAATTTATAAGAAATTTCCATTTTGAGGATACTTTTTGGAAAAAAAATCCATGAATTATATTGACTTGGTTTAACAGAAATAAATATTTTTTATACCTATATCTGATTAGAAAAACATCATTGTAATTGTTGAAGTATCATTAAACGCTACATAATTAAAGAAATTGTATAAATTTACATATTTTATAATTGCCTATGAAAAAGCATTAGATGGAATCCCTTGAGATGATCACCTCAAGTGGCCAATATTCAAAGAATTGGGAAATATTTTTCATTAAGAATTATTATAATTAATATCTTGGTAATAGTGTAAACCCCTTTTTATATGAAGTGCAAGCAAATTACGAATGGGTAAAAAAAAAAGTGTGTTCAAATCTGGTAAATAACAGGTTTTGGTTCCACTAAATGCTTATTTCAATGAGTGGTTCATAAAAGCAAAATCTAAGGTACAATGTACCTTTCAAGCTAAGAGGTACATCTGATTTTGCCTCTGAAATCAGAGGTACATTGTGCCTTTCATTTTTAAAGGTACGTTGTGCCCTTAAAATTCAGAGGCACAAACGATCCAAATGTGCCTCTGAAATCAGAGGTACATTGTGCCTTTCATTTTTAAAGGCACGTTGTGCCCTTAAAATTCAGAGGCACAAGCGATCCAAATGTGCCTCTGAAATCAGAGGTACATTGTGCCTTTCATTTTTAAAGGCACGTTGTGCCCTTAAAATTCAGAGGCACAAACGATCCAAATGTGCCTCTGAAATCAGCGGTACAGTTTTTAGAGTGTACAGATAAGAGTAAAAAGTCAATGACTCATTAGCAGATGCCTAGCACTCCAATATCTGTTCACTTCGGAATCTCCGTGTACAGCCGAACATCCCATCAAGTTCTTCTATCCATTACTTCGAATTAAGTTAATTAGTTTGCAATATTATATTTAAAAAAATTCGTCATTTGAAGTTTCATAATTTACCTAGACTAATTATTATATATTTTATAATACCGATGGAGGTTAAACAGAATTTGTAGTGAAAAGTTTTTCCCCGCGGTGTAGCGTCCTCTTAACAACTACTTTGCATTACGCTAACATAATCCAGAGAAAATTTACTTCATTTTAAGAGTTATGAAAAAAATTCAGCATTTAAAATTTAGTGGTTTACTCTTAGCTTACCTGACTAGAAATTTTAAATTACGGACATAGGTTAAACAGAATTCGCAATGATGCGTTCCTCCCTCACTATATTATAGTGAATAGTCAACATCTTTATTTTATTCCATGCGAAAAATGAAAAGTATCACTCTACATTTGAAAATTATCTTTATTGCACAAAAATACAAGAGATTAAAAAATAATTTGAACAATAAATTGGCACATATTTCGGCATCACCCGAGTAGAATATCATAAAAAGAAAATATTCATTCCTTTTACTACACAAATAAATATACATTTCAGAACAAAAACTCTTCGAGTTCATGGAAACTGGTAATGAATCTGAAGCTCAGCACGAATGATATTAACTGTAATCATAACAAGTTTAATTATTTTTATTTCATTAAACAAAAATAATAAATTTTTAGCGACTTAACAAGCAGAGTTTCCGTAATCAGCACCCTTGATATATATTTTTTCAAACCTTGCAAGACATGTAACAAAAAGTATATACTTTTATGGGACACAAATTACTTTTTATTCGGGATATATCTCAAAATGTGCGTTTAAGAAAATGGAAACATCTAAAATTGTGTGTTTAAGAAAATTGAAACAGCTCAAATTGTGTGTTTAAGAAAATAGAAACAGTTCCAAAATGCCTGTTCAAGAACAAAGAAACAGCTCAAAATGCGAGTTTAAGAAAATTGAAACAGCTCAAAATGAGTGTTTAAGAAAATAGAAACAGTTCCAAAATGAGTGTTTAAGAAAATGGAAACAGCTCAAAATGCGTGTTTAAGAAAATGGAAACAGCTCAAAATGTGTGTTTAAGAAAACAGATATAGCATTTGATTCCGTTTTTCAAACTTCTCTTACATAAATTTTTTAACTTAAAAGAATAAACTAATGGATCCAAATAAATCCATAATATGACGTCTTCCATTTGCCAAAATCACTTAGAGCATTTTTTAAAACTAATCTGTTTTGAAAAGAGTTCCGTTTATAAGGTTGTCACGGGTCCTAGTGATATTAAATTGACATTGTACGAATTTAAATTTTTTAAAAATCATTTTATCGTTTTGTGTTTTGAGTACGAAGAGATACTTGAAAAGTTAAATCTGTAATGTACCCGACCCCGAAGTCTGGGACGTAGCCTTGTAATAATTATTTTTAAAGTTTAACAAAGTAAGGAAAAATAAATACAAAATTCTTCGCCTAGTTGTTAAATTTGGGTTGAACATTAAAAAGCATTTAAAGCGCATTTTGACCTGTGACCATTTTCTCAATCACGCATTGTGAGCTATGTCCATTTTCTTAATCACGTATTGTGAGCTATGTCCATTTTATTAATCATTTATTCTGAGCTATGTCTATTTTCTTAATCACATATTGTGAACTGTGTCCATTTTCTTAAACACGTATTGTGAGCTGTGTCCATTTTCTTTATCACGTACTGTGAGCTGTGTCCATTTTCTTAATCACGTATTGTGAGCTATGTCTATTTTCTTAAACACGTATTTCGAGCTGTGACCATTTTCTTAAACAGCTTCCGAAAGCGTTTCTGTTTTTTCCTAGCTCAAAAATATTTTTTTTTATACATTGATTCCTAAAATATACATTAAGGGCGGTGATAAGAAAATACCATATACAGTAACAAAATTTCGAGTAACGTTATTCAGGCTAGATGAAGTGTTTGTTCTCCTGGACTTCCACAAGATACCAAAGGAGAATTGTAAATAACTTCAAAGTATAATAAGAAATAAATTTAGAAACTATAAGCTTATAATTAACTAATAAGCCAACGAACTACGAATATATACACACATTTGAAAATAGTTATAAGCAACAAAATGTCTATAGTAAATGTTTCCCATCGGAAAAATACTTTCAAAGTAATAATAGTTTTCAGTTTTTCATTTCTAAACTACAACGTTCATTTTAAATATTCATTTCTAAATAACATTTATTTTGAAATGAATTCAGTTTTTCGTTTCAAATCGAAGATTTATCTTTCCCATTGGAAAATAGCTTCCAGTTTTTCAATTCTAAATTACATACGAGGCTTTTTCAATTATGGTTTTTCTTAATTAATTTCATAATTTCTGTTTTTTTGATGTAGCTTAGAAATTCAGACAAATATAAAAGTGTTTCTTGTTAAAAATTCTGTCCACAGTTAAAGTTATTCTGCTGAAGAATTCACCTATGAGTACTTTCGACTGAAAAGATATTACCAACGCGTATCCAAACTTTTCTATTCGAAGCTTTTAGAATAACAAATACATCCTAAGTAATCTACACATAATTACAATTCTTTGGACGGCATAAGATAATACAAAGCATTCCAAATAAGACAAAAGAATGTTTGGTCAAGCATTTAGGAAGTCCACTTCCGCTTTCACGCACTTCCCTGTTAAAACATCCATGGCGCTGACTTTTAATTCTGTGTCGCCAAAGATCATGATGGTTTGTATTTCACGTTTTCCGGACTGCTGGACATCGGCGGACTGTGTCTGATCGGACAAGTCCAGGACCAGAGTTCCGCAACGTTTCACTCCTGGGTCAGTAATGAAGTGGACGTCGTCTCTTTCACTGCAATAAATGTGGATGACGCTGCATGATTGGCCACTTCTGGCTGGGGTGTATCGTCTGATGACGGTGTCACCAACACAGATGGATTGATCTGCCAGGACGAATTTGTCAAAGACGTCAGCGCACCACTCGACGCCATCTTTGACGACTAGTTTGTCAGGAGGATGAGATCCGTGGATGAATCTTTAAAAAAAAATAATAAATAGGAAATTAATTAAATGAAACAGAGTAAATATACCATACCTTTAGTTTAATAAAGAGGAGTTTAATAACGTCACAAGATATAGGTAGATCTAATTTTTTGTCCTCTTTTTATTGAGTGTTTTGTTAACAGCGCTTTTAAAATTTATTTTAAAAATCTTTATTAATAAAGTAACAAAATAATACATATACGGGGTCACAAAATAATAATTAAGCGGAAAAAAGGCAACGAAATTTGTCGAAACACTAATGAGGAAGACGGAACAGATAGCATCAAAACTTGATAGCCAAAGGAAACAAGAAAAAAAGAGTTGAAAATACATTATTAGAAACACATCCTAGCATCATTAGACAATCAAACTGGTTTTGATTTTTCATCTTCCTTCCTCTTTAAGTGATTCGTTAGATTTTGCAAGGGTCTCTTTTTCCTCGTTTAAATATTTGCTAGAGATAATACTTATTTATATATACTTATTAATATATACTTATTTTTGTTACTTTAATTTTGAAACATATTCAGAGTCTAAAGATTAAGGGAGTTCGTTAAGGAAAACTCTGAATTTTATATGTAGTGTGTCACAAAAGTTATTTAAGCACTACCAATACATTTCTATACGAACAGCAATTTTTTTTAAAACAATTTTTGAAAAAAAAATCGTACTTCGAAATTGAAATTAAGGCATTACAAAAAATATACAGTGTACTTTTTTTATTGAAAGTTAAAACTGTGAAGGTTATAATTTGTGGCAAAAATTAAACGCTTTTTTTTAAATCAGTTTTAAATTTAACAATAAAAAATAATAACGATGTTTAAAAAATATTTTGTTTTGATTTTCATACTTAAATATAAAAGACATAACGAAACCACAAAAAGTAAAAATTACATGATGACACTAATATTGTGTCACTTCTTTCATGTTTCTTAAGGTCAAAACTTTAAATCCGTCAGTAAAAAAATGCATGTTTATCCAGAGCTAAACGTAGTGTGATTTTGTAACTTTATGCATAGTAATAAAGAGCATATTTAAAGTTTACCCTTCTAACCATTACTAAGTACATTTTAGAGAAAATTCTGATCATTAGAACAATAATAATTATAACACGGATAATTAACTTACTCCACTCACTACGTAAAAGCAATTATTGGATCCGATAGAAGAAAAAAAACTGAATTATTGGACTTAAAAGACAAAATCCACACCTATTTAAGACTCCCACTCCATACGTCAGCCTTGATCGGCGAGAGCTGACCACCGTAGGATCAACCCCAAATTGGACGGCTCCCTTGAGGATGGCCAGACTGACCCCCTGCGGAATGATGACTTTCAGTCTATCCGAAAAGGCGTCACGGATGCTCTTCTGCAGGATGCCCGATTCAGAGAACCCACCCACTAGGAACAGGTAGGTTATGTTTCCCACCTCGCAAGTGTCTAGTACACGTTCCACGTGTATCCGGATGGCGTCCAGCGTAGGTTGGAAGAGACGGAGCATGCCAGATGGTTCAAGCCTCAGCATGCCCTGAGACGACCACTTGATCTCTTTGCTGCCATATTTCTTCACTGCAGCTTCCACCTGAAAAGAATAGACGAAAAATAAACGGGCATGTTCTATAAGGAGCGCTTTTCATACAAGATGCGGCCATGAATATCCAGGACTGATCATTAATGGTACTGAAACCTCTATACCAAGGCATGATTTCATTTTTAAAATCAGTAGCATGGTTTGCTAGTGCTAAGCAGGGTTTATACAATCATTTTTAAAGGGCTATAGCGAACCTTGGTGGCTCAAGAAGTAGAGCTTTCAGCCTTCCAGTGAGGATTCAAAGACAAGCGATGGCTGGTTGATACAAATTCCGCATCCGGTTTGCACCGATCACTGTGCTGACGTAAAATAACTTCAGTAGTAGACGGATCATGGGTTTATCAGGCTAACAGCGGAGGTTCGCGAGAGGTTTTTGTGGTTTCACACTTCATGTAACGCAAATGCTAGTTAGTTCCATCATAAAGTCCTCCACTCCCGATACTTGATCCAGGAGTTCCCTTGTCTTCTGGATTGGGTTTAAACTTATAAGGCTACGTAGTTGAACATTAATAGTCATAAACCAAAATTGGACCGGCTGTACAACAAGGGTTACAAAAATATAAAAAAATATATAAAAGTAATATTAAAATACATTATGTGATACAGAGAATTCAACATAATCGTTGCTGTGTAGTTTATTGCAATAAAACGATCACTGAATGGTGAGTATTAAATATTTTTTCACGTGTGAAAATACTCAAATGCGCGATTTTGAATACGTAAGTAGTAATAATATCATATTTAAAATAAGGAGAGTTTAAAAACGCGTGGAAATAGCTGGGCCGGAAGTAAGGCAACTAACTATAACAAATGCCGAGAAAATGACGTTGGTTTACGTACGAAGTCATAGTTGCGAATTGATTAGTCAAATTTTTAATTCATGTGTCGTAATAAAATGATTTTAAAAATATCGTTATTTTACTTTATGACTGTTGTTGAGCAGCCGACCCAATTTTGGGTTTGGGATGTTCAACTCCGTTGCCTTGTAATTTTGAACCCAATCCAGAAGACTAGGGAACTCCTTTATCAAGTATTGGGAGAAAATTGCCTTCGTGGAGGACATTTTGGTGGAACTAACCAGCATTCGTGTTGCATGGAGAGGAAAACTTCGAAAGCCTGATATGGTTAGGCTGACGGCAAGGGGACTCTAACCCATAATCCGTCAATCACTGAGGATATGTTACGTCAGCACGGTGGTCGGTGCGAGCCGGGTGCAGAATTCGCATCGACCAGAAATGGACCTAGGTACGGTTTTACGTAATATTCTATAGAATATTACGTAAAATATTAGAATATATTTTTATATAAAAGAGTATCTTCATGCATATCTGTTAATCATTACTACTAAGGCTCCTATACTATCAGAGCTGACCTATCAAGCAATATTGGAGCAAAAAAGTTCACAAGTTAACGTTATGTTAGTATTATGCTTATGTTAGCTCTTTGGAGCAAAAATAGATGATGAGTCGGCCTGTCTAATTCAGGGGCTCTAATTACTACTTGTTAGACTGAATTATCATACACTAAAGGAGAATCAATTGATTCATCAATTGAGTTAAAGTGAACAACTTGTTAAATTGAATTAAATTTTTCATTAGAAGGTTAGCATTGGCATTTTAAAACTGGTAATAAATTGCTTATGTGTCAAAGTAACAAAAGTTATCGGGAAAAAAACAGGAACTTACGGAGCTGTTCTTTGTTTTTTTATAGTAGTCAATGAAAGAAAATGGCAGAGCAATGTTGATTGGAGTTATTTTGAATGGACTTGCATTCCTTTTTCTGGCTTCGAAAGCAACCATCAAGTCCACGAATGCTGCCGGCTTTTTAATCTTGAAATGTTCTACGAAGTCTGTGCCGAATATTTCTCCGAGAAGTTTCTCGAACTCCAGATCTATTCCAACTGATCCGTAAGGCCCACCAGTGGCCTTGTGGAGTTCTTTGATGGTTCCGTTTTCATCTGTGATTTCGTGAACAGTAATGTCCACTGTACCACCTCCGCAATCCACAACCATGTACCTGGTACCTGGAATATATTATAAGAAGAAATAAATCAAAAAACTTACAAAAGACAGAATTGGGAAACTTTAATCAATTGATAAAATGCTATTTGTAAAAGGCGTCCCAAAATTAAGGAAAGAAGTGTTAAGGGCTTGGACCAGATTCTTTAATTGTTAATGAAACACATGAGATTAGAACAAACTATAGGTTTATTCCGTTACTTTCCTCACTATTTACCACTCAAAGATCAATATCATACTTGAACTTTTTTAGAAACAGTTATATTGTCCGCAAGGAGCTATTTTTTAGGAAAACTTGCGCTTGTTGGAATGTTCGGAAAGTTATTTCAATTTTTTTCCAACAGAGGACTTAACAACTATATTTTTCATAGCCAATTTCACACTTAAGCAGCGTAATCATAATTCACAGTCTAGTCACATTAATGTGACCACCTGTCAAAAGCCAGAATAACCACCTTTGGCAGAGCTGACCGCTGCAAGGCGTGCAGGAAGAGAGTCAATTAGGTTTCTGAAGGTGCCGGGGCCATAAGTGCCGGGGCCATCAGCGCTGCATTACGCGGTTGAGGATTCATTGCGCGAACAGCCCGATCGAGGTGATCCCACAGATTCTCGATTGGGTTTAAATCCGGTGAGTTTGATGGTCAGGGGAGTACGGTAAACTCATACTGATGCTCTTCGAATCACGCACATACACTGCGAGCTGTATAACACCTCGCGCTGTCCTGCTGGTAGATGTCATCATTCTGAGGAAAAATCATTTGCATGTACGGGTGGACATGGTCCGCAAGGACAGATGCGTACTTGTGCTGATCCACCGTGCCTTCCACAATGATGGGTGCACCCAGTGAATGACAGAAAAACATTCCCCAAACCATGATGCTCCCTCTTCCAGCCTGGATTGACGTCGAAAGTAGGTGGTGGTCACATTAATGTGACTGGGACTGTGTATATTTTGACAGCTGATATAGCAAGGCTTGCTTCCGAAAAAGTTCGATTGAATTTCCCACAGATTCGATTAAATTGAGTTTCACAGTAATTTTTGGTTTGTGCCCTTTCAAATATGGAAAGTGAAAAGCAGAGTTTTTGGCATATTTTACTTTATTACTATCGCAAAGGTAAAATTGCTGTTCAAACAGGAAGCAAATTATCCGAAAAAGCCTAAGATTTTATTTCAAAGCTCGAAATATGGGTTCCACGTATTCTGACAAAAAGATGTGGTATACAAACTATTAGCGTACCTGCATTTTCTATGACTGCAGGCTCCAAACTTCCTTCCAGAGGTTCCTTTATATTTGGCATGGACAGTCTCTGTGGACTGGAGACTAGAGGCACCAACTGATGCTGACGGAGACGGCGACAGAATATAGAAGCAGCCTCGGGCTCTAAGGCTATCAGAAGCTGTTCTGGATTTTCTGGCGATGCTATGCCGGCCTATATGAAAAGAAAACCCATTTGAAACATTGTTTTCACATATTGTGAGAAAATAAATTCGATGCAGCAGTTACCCTGATAGTATACAGGGTATGCATCAAAGTTTGCTCAGAATTTTTGAATGGCTTCCTCTGTAATTGAAGTGGTATAAAGATATTGTAAAGTGGCTATATGCTACCAATTTCGAAGCCCCTGGTGGAAAGCTGTGAAGTTAGCGTTTTCTATCTTTAAAAAGAGACTAGATGGAGAGAGCTAACTACAGCGTTGAAGAATATTATGTCTCGTAGTATACAAAATAAAATATGAAAATTAAATTTTTTTTTAAAAATCAAGAAATTTTTTTAACAGTACCAGACTGCATTTAAAAAGGGCAAATGACAAACTAAAAGAAAGTATACTACAAGCAAATGTTACTGCAGAAGAATAATACAATATATTATTTTTAATTGCAGAATTACTTTGCTTAGAACAAAAAATTTCAACAGCTTCCAGTATGACTTTGTTGATAGTCTACTGAACAATTTATAATAGTTTGAGATCAATATATAGAAACTTTTCATGCTACTGTTGCATTAAAAAAAATATTATGCCAATATCAATTAAATAATTTCACTTCGTATCTACAAAAGTGAGTGTCCCTAATTTTTAGCTAGTCAAGCTAATGGTCGGAGATTTTCGTGGTTTTTCTGCCAATGTAACCCAAATGCGGGTTAGTTCCATCAAAAAGTCCTCCACGAAGGCTAGTTTCTCCCAATGCTTGATCCAAGAGTCCCCTTATCTTTTGGGTTCGGTGAAAAATTACAAGGCTACCGAGTTGAACATTGATATTCTCAAAATTGGGTTGGCTATTCAACGATGATTACAATATAACGAGATATGTTAGATCGAGAAAATTCATTTCTTTCGATGCTTCAGCTGGATTACATTAAACTCCGTGTTTGCATTCATTGCAAATCGAACCCGCAAAACAAGAAGTATGTATTAATGCCCGTATGCATAAGTGATGAGGCAAATTCAGTCCGGTTCCGAAGCGGACTCAACTCATTAGCGGGAAGAAGTCTTCGGTTTGGACTGATACTGCAGTTTTTAATTTTTTTTTCAAACTACTTTCAAAGTAAACTTTAAACATATATACAAATACTTATGTACCCGGTTTGTAGAACGCTGGACTCGTATTTGTAAGAACGGGAGTTCAAATCCAGGAGGAGGAAGAATCCCCGTGTATTAAATAGTGACCGGTGCATGTTAAATCTGTCTGGGGCACAAAGTCCTCGAAGTGCACAAGACAAAGATACCTCTGGGGTTACTGAAATGGAGATTGATTGTCCTCTGGTCCAGGTCAAAATTACGATCTATTGTTGTTTCTAATACCACTTGCCATATGCCAACAAGTCTGCTTGGTAAAACCAAGTGAATTTTAAGGCAGAAGGTGCGTTTCTTGCTCATCAGTGGTGCCATCTATGGCCAAGAATACGGTTCCTGACTCACACATGTCGCAGCCCGTTCATAGAGCGGACCCATGCACCATTTATACATCCACAGATCGTTTTTTTTTCCAATGGCAGGCACTGAATTTCAATCTTTGCCTATACTATGCCAGAATTGTTGCTCATTTCGCGTTACCCAGTGGCGAGCAACATTGCCCACGCCACACTGCCACAAACCCGTTATAGGGTGGGCCACATTCACACATCATACACACAACAGAGGACAGCACAAAGAGAGAGAGAAACATCCATGCCCAGAGCGGGATTCGAACCCGCAGCCTATGGCTTCGCAGTCAGGCACGCTAACCGCTCGGCCACCTGGCCGGCCATCCACAGATCGTAATTTTGACCTGATATTTAGCCCCTTCACTGAGATGACTTGACCAGAGATGAGACCCGACACATTTAACGTCAACCGGTCATCATTTACTACACAGTGACTCTTCAGCCGGCTTCAACTGTTAACCTAAGTCACGGAGGTGAGCAACATTACCCCCCTCACTCTGCCATAGATGCCTGTCCATAGGGCAGGTCACATCACACAAGAAACATCCATACCCTGAGCGGGATTCAAACCAGCAACCATTGACTTCACAGTCAGGCACGCAAACCGCTCGGACACCTGACCGGCACACACGCTTTAGTGGGCTTCCTGTATTGATTGAACAATCTTTCAAGTATAAAAAAGAAGCTTACTTCGTATGAGGCATTTCTCATAAATTGTTTGGCAGGCTGTCTCCAAATGGCAGGTACAGTGACCACCCATCGGACATCATCGTTGAGGATGGTAGTCGCAGATTGGTCACTCAACTCCTGGAGAGCGTGCTTTCTGAAGTATCGCAGTGCATGGGCGAACACTGAGAGGGCGGACACACCTTGACCATTGGCTGCATGGATCATAGTTTCTCTGCTCAGGTGCTGCAATAAGAAATCTTGTTAAGGTAAATATTATTTCCAGACTCTGACTCTATGTTAAAATATTTGTCTGAAATTGAATGAGAATGTTCATATCTTTATATCATTGCAGTTCATGCACTTTTTTTCATGTTTATTTTAAGAGATTAAAGAACAAAAAGGTTTTCTTTCATTTTATTGATAGCCATAATGCTAATAGTACCAAAAATTAATGAAACGATTTTATAAACGCAGTTAAAAATGCATTAAAATTTAATTAATAAGCGAGTAAAAAAATATTATAGTCAAACGAATCAAAACTGAGGAAGGCAAAACGGAAAACAGCAAACTCTGCTTGATTAACGAAAATAAGTTATGGGAAGCTATAACGCGAGATAAAATTTTTATTACAAATCCTATTTAACCTCCATAACTTATTTAAAATTCCAAGTATAGAGAAAGTGAGTACATGTAATAAGTATCAATTGCTGAAAAAGAATTTGAAAATATCAAAATGAAAACACGTTATGAGAGGATAGCTTAGGATTAAGCAATGGAAAAGTTCTCTTTCAATTTGATATTTTGAAAATTTCTTTTTAGTATTTAAGACTTCATGGCTTACTCTAGGTTTGGCTGAACTAATCTATAAATTTTAAATTACTTACGGAGGTGAAAGAGAAGTTGCAATTAAAAGTTTCTCTCTTCTTGCGATGAAAAGTTTTCTTAAGACGCTATTACCGGGAACTACTTCAAGTTACATCCAGCAATCAAACATGTTTTAGTTTATTTTATTACAGTCGTCGCACATCAGACCCAATTTGAGTTTACAACTACCAATGTTCACCTCCGTAGTCTTGAAATTTTGAACCTAATCCAGAAGACAAGGGAACTCCTGGATCAAGTATTGGGAGAAATTTGCCTTCATGGAGGATTTTTTGATGGAACTAACCCGTATTTGTCTTAGATGGAGAGGAAAATCACTAAAACCTCCCATGGTTAGCTTGACGGGAAGGGGACTCTAACCCATGATCCGTCTACCACTAAGGATATTTTACGGCATCACTGAGGTCGCTGCTCTGCGAGCGGTGTCCA
The DNA here is from genome assembly GCF_982258835.1 of Parasteatoda tepidariorum. Taxonomy (NCBI): domain Eukaryota; kingdom Metazoa; phylum Arthropoda; class Arachnida; order Araneae; family Theridiidae; genus Parasteatoda; species Parasteatoda tepidariorum. The sequence continues at coordinate 21,744,487 of NC_141756.1, read as the reverse complement.
ACCTACATCAACCAGGGTTTTCCCTGGAGTTACTTCTGCCTCTCTTGCCCATTTTTCCGACGTGTTGCCATGGATTGCCACCAAGCCTACCTTTTTGAATCCTCTTTTTCTTTTGCTGAGAGGTCACGTGCGCGCACTTAGTCTACAGTATTCTCCGGATGCCCCCTTTGATGGATACGGGATGAGGCTTTGATGATGATCTGGTCGGTGCGAGACGGTTGCGGAATTCGTATCGACCAGCCGTCGCTGGGATTCGAAAGCGGTTAACCTCATTGGAAGGCGAGTGCTCTATCCCCTGAGCAACCACGGCTCACCAGACAAGGTATCATGTTTTTCATCCTACGTTGAATCACTAGTGATCCGACAGATTTCGATAATGTGTTCTCTCTTCAACGCTTAAATAAAAATTTGCGTCTATTAATAAGGATGTTTTTTTTTATTTATTTACTTATTTCACTTTCAGTTTTTATGACAGTTTTAAATACAATATAATCTAAGAGGTATCAAACCATGCATATAAGAATATTTTAACAATATTTTATCCAATTTTCATCTAAAACTTTAGAAACCGTGGAGATTTTACGATTACGATTTTTAGTAAGAATATTTCAACAATATTTTATGCAACAATATTATTTCATCTAACTATAACCGTGGAGAAGTGATTTTTGGAGACCCTTAAGAAAAAAATTATTTTTGAATGAAACAACGAACATTGGTATTCTCAAAACTGGGCCGGCAGTTCAGATTATAAATAAAATAAATTGCTAACCTCAGTCTTATGCAGGGTCATCTTGAACTTCTCGAAATAGAGCCATCTTTTAGAATCCTCTGGCTCTAAATCGTGGTAGAAATCTCTGGCTGCGTACCCAAACGAGTGAAATTTTTCATCTGGATCCAAAAGAAGGGTAGTGGGTGTTTTCTGATTTACCACGCCTGGATCACCCCCTGAAAAAAAGGAAAGTCAAGTCAAAGCAAACACCAGCAAACAATCAAAAATTAGTGCAAGCATTTTTTTAATACGATACTTTGCAAACATTATTATTCGATACATCTGTTAATGCGATTTATAATTAGTAATAAAGAATTATGCACTTTATAAATATATTAACCCTTTGTGGCTACATATTTAAAATTTATTCGGTGGGGTTAGTAGGGCGTCGGGCCAATGTTCAAGAGGGCATGAATTCGATCTCCTACCACCGAAGTATTCTCGTGTAGCAAATGGTGACTGGTGCACGCTAAATCTGTCGGGTCACAAAGTTCTCCATGTTTCCATAGCAAATCTATACCTTTGAGGATGCTGAATTGGAGTTGGATGTTCTCTGGTTCAGGTCGAAATTACGATCTATGGATGAATAAATGGATGCTTGAATAGGTTCGCTTTGTAAACGAGCTGTGACGTATGTGTGGCAGAAGTCATATTCTTGGTCATAGATGGTGCCACTAAAAAACAAGATACGCACCCTCTGTTTTGAAATTAGCTTGGTTTCACTAATCAGACTTGCTGGTATTCGGCAGTGGCATTAGAAACAACAACAAGAGCAATAGCGTTTTTCTTTTTAAAACAGAATTTATTTTTTTTTTCATTATATAGGGTGTTTATAAAGTCCCGGACCCAGTTTGATGTTTAATAACACATAAAATAATAAAGATAGATTAAAATTAATAACATAAATGGTTAGATAGACTCAAAAAGCTTCATGACCCTTGTCAATGAACTTCCACGTGTGCACCCTTCGTCGCACGGAGAATATCAAGTCGATAGTCAATTTCACGCCAGGTATCAGCAGGCAGGTCGGCATCCACAGAGGCTATTGCGATTGTAATTCTGGCTTTTAGATCATCAATGTTCGACATATATATATCAGGAGATCATCAGGTCATATCAGATGACCTGGGTGGCCAAGGAATTGGACCTCCTCGCCCAATCCATCTTCCTGGAAAATGGTCATTCAAAGAACTACGAGCGATGATACCCCAATGAGGTGGTGCACCATCTTGTTGCAAAAAGACATGTGGCTGAAGCTCTTCTAGTTGTGGAAATACGAAGTTTTCCAACATGTCTAAGTATACGACGGATGAAACCGTCTTTTCTGTAAAAAAAGAAAGGCCTAATGACTCTGTCGTGCATAATCTAATCTAAATTCGGCCAATTCGATTTCAAAACTGTCTTTGCTTTTGTCTCATTCTAAATTGTACTTAGCATCTCCTAATATGAAAGCTTTATTTTTGGTCAAAATTCTTAAAATATATATAAAGGTTGATGTGAAACATCCTATATTCCTATGCAAGATCTTGTACAGTACAAGTTGTACAGGATATTCATCCTAAGATATATCCATAAACGGGTAAAACATAAGACAGTGAAGTAATGCATTAAAAGAGTCCCAGTTTGAAACGAAAGAAGTAATTAGGCACACTTGAAAATTGTTTTGCAAATATAATATTTTTATTATTTTTGTAATTAGAATTTTAAACCGCTATAGGGATATTTTTCGTAGAAACATTTTGCTTAAGTATCGTAGGAATTGAGATAGATTTATTAAAAGAAATTCAATTTCATTGCCGAAAATAAATTTGATTATTAAGACCATATTTTTTAATGGGAAAGGATGCGAGATTTCACTTACTTTAAAAAATCGGTCACGTGATCAAAAATAAACAAATTTATGAGTTCTGTGTTTATAATTACGAATAAACTCAGTGAGAAATGATTAAGTGAAAGGGCACACAACACTAAGAGAAAATAGGTTCAAAGTGCCCGTTTCTCATCTTGACCTTACACTAACCTTCACTGTTTACCACATTAGTATATATTTTTGTATTTTCTGAAATTACCGATAGATGGCCTTAAAAATCGAAATTTAAAAATTAATGAATTTGGGGGTAAGAATACTTAAAATAAAATGATTTACAGTGTTCAATCCCTTCCCTTAAAATTTAAATGCTGCTGAAAACGATTTTTTTTTAAAATTAGTTCTCCGTTTTATTTTTATTTATTTACTTTGTCAACTTACCATCCCATTTTCGCATCATATGGATGTTGTCGGAATCCTGAGTGAAACTGAAGGCATATCCACTGTAAGTCGTTCCAAAGTCGATGGCCACAACAACGAAATAATTCTGTTGTGGAGATGAACCGCATTGGCTTCCAGCTCTGTTTGACGCATCCGTGGAATGGCCATTGAACAGTGGATGAATGCCGGACGAAATGACATCTAAAAAGATAAAAAAAAATTTGCAAAAACTATACTGTACAATAACTGCTATTCATATCATACAATATTAATCAATTGTTTAAGTAAAACTGACAATTCCATTTCGTCGGATTACTTCCATAAATACAACGCATTTCTTATCTTAATTCGAGAAAAATCCTTTTAAAATTTAAACAGTAGGGGTTGAAGTAAAAGTGTATCGCATAAACAATGCTTAGTTACAATATTTTTTGACAATTATTTTTTAAAAATTTAACATTTAATTAAGACTAATTAACGATTTTTTTCTAACTTTCCAAAATCAGCTTTTGAGCGGTCAAGGTGTGATTCAAGGAAGTCTATATGGTAAAACATGAGTCAAATGAGGATTCAAGGTGTCGAAAGATTTAAATCTTACGACGTTTCAATTTTTTTTTTTTTAAAGAATTTTTAAACTGTAGAAGAAAAAGTCAAAGCATCAAAAGATTTAATTCCTTCGATTTTCAGATTTTTAAAAAAAAAAAAAAATTCTAAAAATGTAGAGATTAGGGTATGGGCATAAATGAGGATGAGAATTAAGATTCAATGTGTTTGAAAGATTCAATTCTTTCGACGTTTCAATTTTTTTAAGAAAAAGTTTCAAAATATCGAAAAATTAATTCAAGCAATCGAAGAAACTTTATTCCTCCGACATTTCAATTTTTTTTAAAGAAAGTTTTCCAAAATATAGAGGTTACGGTGAGGATCAAACGAAGAGGAAACTTAAGAAGAAAATTCAAGGCATCGAAATATTTAACTGAATTCATTGCAGTCCTAGAAAGCCGAATTTTCCTTTCTGTGGACTTTCTTCGGAAAAGATCGTGCATCCCGATGATAGGGATTAAATTTATAAAAATACAATACATCTTCGAACTCTTACTAACATTGCAATTCAAATACACATAAACTTTTTATTAATTTCTCAATTCAGGAGAAGGCATCGCTTCGCTTAACAACGCCCGTTATTTCTTCGCATTCCTCCTTGTTTTTCACTAAAAATTCGTTGTTAATACAATTTTTATATTTTTACATAAATACATTTTGTTAATGTGTTAACCATAACAAAATGAACCGTAACAAATTTTCAAAATATTTCGTATTTTGGAATAATTCCAAGAATAACCAGATAATTTAAATATTATCCTTCATCATTAATTTTTTTATTTATTTATAAATGTGGGAAGTCGCATGACCCAAACATCTCTAAATTTATAAAATAATTCTCTTAGTATTTCTTTAGAGAATATTGGAAAAAATATCAAAAACTGAAAGTATCTTCTTTTTCAATATTATAGGGTACTGTATTCGACACATAAACGAACGAAACTCTCACGATTTTATTTTGTATTTTATAACCATCGCTGAACATCCGACCCAATTTTGGGGTTTGCGACTACTAATGTTCGACTCCGTAGCCTTGTAATTTTGAACCTTATCCAGAAGACAAGGGAGCTTCTGGATCAAGTATTGGGTGATATTTGCCTTCGTGGAGGACTTTTTGATGGAACTAACCCGCATTTGCGTTACATGGAGAAGAAGTCCACGAGAACCTCCTACGGTTAGCCTGACGGTAAGCCTGATCCGTCTACCAATGAGGATATTTCACGTCAGCACTGTGGTCGGTGCAAACCGGATGCGGAATTCGTATTGACCAGTCATTGCCGGGATCGAACCCCTGTTCACCTCATTGAAAGGCGAACGCTCTATCCCCTGAGCCATCGCGGCTAAAGCTTTCACGATTGTGGTATTTTCGACAATAAATATCAGGAGCCAAGATATTAAATATTTGAATATTTGTACTATTTTTGATACATAAACTTTTTTGTATCAGAGGGAGGAAACAGTAATTTCAGAGATGCTGTGAACTTATATTTTTGGGAGAATGGAAATTCTCATTTTTTCTCGAATGAAATTCCTAATTTGACCGAATCATAAATTAGCGACTGCAATTGTTTTTCCATATAATAAAGAAACATCAAGAGAAGAATTTTTTAAGCCTTCATTTTTGTTTTATCATCAGACATAAGAATACAAAACTGCAAAAAATTACAATTTTACTGAGAATAATTTTAAAAAAAATCCGATTTTCGTAAATATGCCGAATAGCCAGACAAAATTTACCGGAAAAATCTTAGTTTCGTTTATAAAAATGTCGATATCTTTTAAATATTTAAGCTAGTTTTACGAAATTTTATTCGGTTATTTCATATAATATCCTAAGACATTAATACATGTTTATTGCTATATTTTCTAGCACAGGGTGTTCAAAAACACTCAATTTCTTTTGAGATTCGTTGCCATCAGTTTCTCAAACCTCTAAAAGCTTCTTAACTGTATCTCTTAGTAAATCATGAGAAATTTTAAAATGTCAGAAACTGTAAGAATCCCTACCATTATTGTAGGGTAGTGTAGGAAAAAGGAAATACTGAAAGTTCGCTCGTTTCAGTGCGAAAAATATACTGTATATTATTAAAAATCTCAAATTTAAAAGTTTGCCTTTTAAAAATAACGTATATTTTTTAAACTTCTTTAATTGCTTCACTAAAAGTTTTTGTTAAAAAAAAATAACGCATTTTGAAAACCGTGAAAGTAAGTTCTCTTTAAAGTTTATGCTTTAAAAATACTACACAATCTGAAAATGTGTGATTTTTTTCCTTATTTAAGATCATGTTAGAAATGACAAATGACTTTTTGACAAATTTACAATTTAAAAAAAATTTAGATCTCATTCTCAGTGCGAATGATATGATCTTAACAACTTATTATCTGGACAAACTATTTCAGCGGTTGCTCTCATCTTGCTCGAAAACGAAACACACATCACCTAAATCTCTGGGACAAAGGAACACAAGTTTACTAGTGTTATTTGTGTCTATTACCCTATCATTTATTTTATTAAGTTTCAAGGAATTGTAACTAAAATGTAAGAATTTTAACTGAAAAATGCTATTATTAAATTTCAATTGGGGCCAGTAATTTTGATCCTATCAAATTTTGAATGCTTTTATTTATTTGTAATAGGCATGTTAATATTTTTATCCTCTCAAATTTCTTCAATTTCTAGTCATTGTTCTTCTGTTATTTTTTCTTTTTTTTTAATTTTTAAATAATCTTACTAACATAAAATATATACATTTATATTAAAATATATATATCACTGATCAGATATTATATAGTAAAGATTTTTTTTTTTTTTTGGAGTTGGGACGATATCCGCCGAGTATTTGTAGTTATCGAAAGATTAATTGCAAAATATTAAATATAATTATGCTCCTGGATATGCTGAGATCATTCAGTTGATTTAAACGTATGTAATACTTTAAATTTTAGAAGTTATTACTCGTTACTAACATATCATCCCGTCGAGCAATTTTGCAAGATGTGAAATCGATCGCTAAAACATCGCTTTAGCGCAAATATTGGATAACCACATATTACAATATTAGATCAAGTATATGCCTTATGTAAATGGGTTTAGCGCAAAATCCATTTATATTAACCAGTAAGAAAATGTGTTTTTGTGAATTTTTTTTCTCATTTTGTATTTTGTCAATGTGAAAATAAATTTGGAAGTAGTTCAATTTAAATATTTTCTTATTTTTGTATGCATTAAGTTATGTTTGTATCAGGTATATATTTTTTTAAACCAATTACTATATATGTGAAAATAAATTTCAAAATCTCCCGAATGAATTTGGCGTCATGTTGGCGAAAATGATATACGGGATGATAAGTAAGTACTTAATATTATGTAAAAATCGTTTCTGTGAAAATAATTACTTATTTCGATTGCCAAATACATTAACTTATACATTTCCCCCTACACAAATAGAGGATCTCTTAAACACTCTAAATTAAGGCACCTCTAGATCTGCAAATCAGTCTTTATGTTCAAACAAAAACAACAAAATATTAGAAAAATCATAACTTACCATAGTGGCTGTCGCCATTTGATTGCTTGAATCCTCTGGGTAATGAATCATAATTTCTTGGCGGTTTTGGTGGCGCAGGACTACCGGCTCGGGTAGTTAGATTACGTGACTTCTGGTCATTAGTCAAAGACATAAATCGCTTCGAGTCTTCTATCTCTTCCCTTCCCTTGTATTTTTCGGGATAACTTCCATTATTGGAGGACGGCAGGAGCTTTTCGTATTTGCGTTCACTTAGCAGCATTTCTTCCACTAAATTATCTGACTGAAGACCTTGATCTCTAAACATAGACAACAAGAATCTCGTGTTATTAGGCGAGAGAAATTCCCACACATAGAAAATGTATCAGCTAACTGATCCAAGAAAAGCAAAAAATCCCCTACGGGTATATGTTACCAATATTTGCCAATTTAATCCAAGGGACACACATCACTGATCAAAACAAATAACTCTCTTTCTATAGAAAACGATATTTTTTAGAACGTTTTAGAATTTCAAAACAAAATGGCGCAATGGTTTAAGCCTTAATTTAGAACTTATTTACTATAAATATAAGGATATTTCGATTTCAAATTTCATTTACTTGATACATTTCGTCGAAAACGACATTATCACCCCCAAGTAATAACACAACTGATGGAAACGAGAAAGTCGTCTGATTGCTCATCCGGGCGAGACGAATGCATTTTTTGAACTTGATCATCAAAAGAAGTGTAAAAAAAAGTAGGCAACCTAAATGCAGATCACAATAAACACCTTATAAGATACGTGTGAAGCATTTCACATTAAGTATCTAATGATCTCCCCAAATGATATGCCACCATCCTTTTTAGTGACACGAAATATTATAAAAAGGGTCAAATATTTATGCGCCAAATTACATCAGATCGTCCCATTCGCGTGTAGTTAACGTGAACTCTTATTACGTCATCATTCTTCCGTGACCAACTAATGATATCACGATAGTATGTAGACCCCTTCAACTAAACAATTCCATGGTTCTTCATGAGCGTGTATGCAAAAAAGCCGTTGGAACGCTATTGTAATCGTATAAATTAATACGCCGTGCATGTCTGTATAGACAGATAAGTGTTTTTATAAACGCATCACTTATATTAATTTGGGCTTAATATCACTCCGTTCAATTTGTTAAGACACAATTTAAATTAAAAACAATTCATGCGTGTTTTGGAGTTAATTTTAATTATTAATCAATGTTCCATTTAATTATTTATAAATAAAATTTTATTTCAGTTAGTGAAACGATGAGTTAGGAAAGATGTTGCACAGACTGAAATACGGAAGAGGTGTGAAAGTCTTAGCTGCATAATGTTCGATATCCCCGTATGATCGTATTTTTATATACCAAAATGCTATTTTGATTGTCAGCTGGCTCACTACAAATATGACAGTTAAATGTTCTGAAAATAGACACAAAAATGTACTTTTTTCTGAAAAAAACACTTTTTTTTCTTCTTTATCATAGATTCTAATTTTAGGTCTAATTGTAATCTAGATACTATCTGGATTCTAATTTTAGATCCAATTCTACATTTCATTTGATAGATTTAAATAAATTATTGGAGGGTAGCCATAATGCAGCAATTCGAAAAATATGGTCTTAATACTTTAATCATGATGGCTCAGTGGTTAAGGCACTGAACTGTCGTTGTGAAGAACTGCGGTTCGATCCCTAGTGACGGCTTGAAGCCCACCCAATTTATGATCGATGTGTACCAGCTTATCTGAAAAGTAAAGGTGGCCTTTGCGTGACCACATTGCCACAATCATGCCATTGGTCATGAAAATGTTAAGACTTGACCACCATACCTGGCCAAATTATTAGACGCACTGTAAGATTCTCTGTAAAATCATAATTATCAGGTGATACTATACAGGTTTATTGTTTTTGCGCGACTGAAACCAGTTTGCACTTGTTTATGTTCGTGTAACAATTGGTTAAATTAGGCGATAGATAATATAAATTGTTACACGAATGCTTTGCTTTAAGTTTAGTACAGACAACAATCAAAAGTTAGTCCTTATTTGCTACCGAAATCGTTTTTATATTATCTTTTTGTGATTCGTCTTTTGAATCTTTTGTTGCTATTGCAGTTGAATATAAATAATTTAAAAACCATAGCCGATAAAATTATAAGACTTAATTTTAGCATAAAAATATTAATGGCATCAACACTTTTAAAAGTGCAGGTAATATCAGTCTCGCAAAATAATTATTCTTTCATTGGAATAGATGTTCTAAATTTTGGGTGTGTGTATAAGAAGATGCATTTGGCGCTGATGAAACGCGACAGAGAGAGAAAAAAAAAGAGAATATTTTCTTAAACACCTGAGCACATAAAAATGTTGAGAGGAGGTGGATTTGGTTTCTGATATTAAAAACGTGATACAAATCAATTTATTATTTAACTCTGTGTCATATTTGACCCACTTTCCAATCACGAACACGACAACGTCAACGATTTTTCAATTAACTATGATTTTGAATTAAGATATTCCACGCTTCGACCGATACTAGGTGCGGTGTGCAAAACAGAAAAAAGGGAACACCCTGATTAACTTTTGGTCTAATGATCGGATTTCCTCGTCATGATTTTCGGACTTCATCTCAAATATGCTTATTAATTAGCGCAGGCGATATATTTTAACTTACGAAATCAGGAGCACAAAAACATTCTTTCTCTAAATAAACATTTTTTTTTTCGGAGGATACAGATTTCCGGATTCGGAGGATACAGAGATACCACAATTTTGGAAATAGGTTCCTTATAGTTTGGTCAAGATAATAGCCGAGAGCCGCGATGTTCAGGGGATAGAGCGTTCGCCTTCCAATGAGGTGAACCGGGTTCGAATCTCAACGATGGCTGGTAGGTACTAATCTGCATCTGGCTTGCACCGAACACAGTGCTGACGTGAAATATCCTCAGTGGTACACGGATCATGGGTTAGAGTCTCTTTGCCGTCAGGCCAACCATGGGAGGTTCTCGTGGTCTTCCTCTCCATGCAACGCAAATGTGGGTTAGTTCCATCATAAAAGTCCTCCATGATGACCAATTTCTCCCAATACTTGATCCAGGAGTTCCCTTGTCTTCTGGATTGAGTTCAAAATTAAAAGGCTACGGAGTTGAACATTAATAATCGTAAACCTAAAAAGCTGGGTCGGTTGTTCAACGACGGTTATAAAAAAATAAAAAAAGGTAACGGTCGAAAGTTTGGATTCTTAATGTTAATCTCCTTTTTGTGTATATCGCCATATCTCGAGAACTCCTTAAGTGAATCAAATAATTTATGCATGCAGTATTAAAATTTGCCTATCTAACGATAATCCGATGGTCACAGGCATTCCGTCAGTTATTTTTATTATTTTTTAACACATACTTTCTTTAAAAACATTTAGTTATGTTTATATCCAACCAATAATCCATTGTTTATATAATAATTAAATTACAAAAATGGTACGCATTTATGAGAAACTGCATTAGAAACTTCCCTCGAAATTTTCTAACTAAATTCGACAGTCTCAATTTTTATTACAGTTTTTTTCCGTTTTTATTTTATCACAAACCATAATTCAGCATATTTTATTCATTTTCATCTTATGCATACACCAAAAACAAGTACTGAAATAGACGTCATTCGTCGCTCAAAACCTGTGAATTCAACTGTGTCTAACTCTACACCATATTTATTCTGTATAAAATCATGGAAAATTTTAATCCTCAGATTAAATATTTTTATAATAATCAGCAGGCATTCTTTGATTAAAATTTTCATAATTATGAATGAACTTTATTTATAAAGTAGGAGTTCCGACAAAAAAAAGTGGATAATTTTAGGTTCCAAATATTTGGAACAACTGCCCTAGAGATAGACGGATGATGCGTTAAAATTCCCCGAAAATAAGATTAACCGCGAGCGACTTTCTTGCTTTCCCAATGGAGTTCTCTTGTATTCTGGGTTGGGTTCAAAGTTACAAGGCTGATGAGCTATTGATAGTAAAAAGACCGACATAGACTGTTCAAAACATGAGACGAAATAATAAAAAAAATGGGAGATGCACATCGACTTCAGTTAAACTAGTAATTTTAATCCATTATTACCCTTTTTAAACGCCTTAAATTATTATCCTCAAAAGTCTAAATCCACTATAATCCTTTCAAACTCCTTAATTCTTCATTATTCTCTAACGCCTAAATTTATCAATATCCTTTCAAATGTCTAAATTGATTATTATCCTCAAACATCAAAATTTATTGCTATCCTCAAAGGTCTGAATTTATTACGAGCCACAAATGAATAAATCTATTATTATCATCAAAAGTCTAAATCCAGTATTATCCTTTCAAATAGCCTAAGTTCATAACTCTAACTAACTCAGTGGCGCGACAGCCCATTAAGAGGGCCAAGGCCGACTGTGCCCATCTCAGTTTTCTTGACCTTGGGCTAAGTTCATAACTATTCTCAAAAGTTTAAATCCATTTTTATCCATCGAACGCCTAAATTCTTAATTATTCTCTAACCCTTAAATTCATCAATAGCCTTTCAAACGTCTAAATTGATTATTATCCTCAAACATCAAAATTTATTATTATCCTCAAAGGTCTAAATTCATTAGTATAATCAAGCATCCAAATTCATTATCTTCTTAACTTCTAACTTCATGGTTATCCTCAAGCGCCTGAATGTATTAGCCACAAACGTCGAAATTCCTTATTATCCTCAAATGTCTACATTTATTACCAAGATGCTTGCAATCACATAAAAATCAAAACTTACTTAGTAGATGTTACAGATGTTTGCAACTGATAAACTGGCTTCTCAGCATGTTTTATCGGTGATTTGTTGTTACCGGGAGCATCCACCAGACTGTTTTCGAAATCGTCAATCACCTTGAGAGCTTCTTTATCGACATAATAATCGGAGCTATCGTCATCGGAATAAGATTCGATTATTTGGGGGTCCCTTCCACTTGGATGAGAGGACATTCTTTTCAAGACCTCCTTCACCATTTTTGGACTACGAAGGGGTGTCGTTGTGGACTTCTTTTGAGGAGGAATGTCTATGGTCACGTGGTCTTCATTACATTCATCTAGTTTCTAGAAGCACCAAAAAAACATACAAGATTAAAATACTATTTTTTAACGTCACATAATTCAAGTTTAAAAATGAGAAGTTTTATGGCTTAATTCAGAATTTCAAACAACATATCATCGGTCAGCTTTATATTCAGGACATGTCTCAATATGTATATTTCATAAAATGAACCTAGCTCAAAAAACGTATTTAAGCTATGCCCCTTTTTTTTTACATGCATTTTAACCTATCAGTGGGCTTTTTATTCCGGACATATGTCAAAATGTTTATACCAGAAAGTGTCATAGATCAAAAAGGGTATTTAAGCTATGTTTGTTTTCTTAAACACACATTTCAACATACCATCTATGAGCCTTTTGTTCTGGACATATTTCGAAATTCGTACTGCAGAAAATGGACATAGCTCAAAAAGTTTCCATTTTCTTAAACGTGCATTTCAACATATTATAAGCGAGCCTTTTTCTCTGGATATATTTTAATAAGCGTATTTCAGAAAATGAAAATAGATCAAAAAGCGTATTTAAGTTTTGCACATTGTTTTAAACACACATTTCAACATGTCAATGGTGAGCTTTTTACTCTGGACATACCTTAAAATGCGTATTTTTAGAAAATGGACCTATCTAAAAGAGCGTATTTAAGCTATGCTCCTTTTCTTACGCTTTTCAACATTCCATGGGTGAGCCTTTTACTCTAAACATATTACAATATGCGCATTTCAGAAAATGGACATAGTTCAAAAAACATTCATTTTCTTAAACATGCATTTTAACAAATCATTGTTGAGCCGTTTATTCTGGACATATCTCAAAATGTTTACTTCAGACTGTGGACATAAGCGTAGTTAACCTTTTTCTATTTTCTTACACACGCATTTTGAGCTCTGTCCACTTTCTTAAATACACATTTTGAGATAGGAGCACAAACGAATGACCACTTTTAAAATATTTATATTTACGAAGCTATTTCGCATTTTACTATGTACGTAAATTCAAAGAAACATACTATAAATATTAGAAGCTCTAATTAAAAATATTTTATACGTGGCCTTTCTGTGACATGACAAACATCTAGCCCAAATCAAGTTTGTTCCAAATATTTTGCAGTTTCACCCTGTCAATGGCACCTAATGCTTCCAGAAAATTGCTTTCAAGATCTTGCAGCAATTTTGTCACCGATAGCTAATAAGTACTGTCTTGGACGGTGCTATGGCTTACCTTTAATCTCCTGTCCACGCAATATCACCAGACCGAATACCATATGATTACTTTCTATGAGGAACATCAAGCTTTAATGCTGAAAACACTATATAAACTTGGCGCATTTGTGCAGCATTCGAAAGCATTTACGGTGTGAAACTAAAAAAATGTGTGGAACTAACTTGATGAAGACTAAACGTTTTTCATGTAGAAAGAAGGTCACAGATCGGACATTTGTAATTGGAAGGAAAAAGATTTTTCTTTAATTTCGCGTATCATTTGTTGTAATATGTGCAATAGTTTCGAAAATATAAATATTTAAAATGCGGTTATTGATTTATGCTCATAGAAATGTTCTATCCAGACACTGAACTACAGTGGCGTACGCAAGGGATGGGTTTAGGGGTTTTAACACCCCCCTTGAGCTCAGACAAAATGGCAAAAATAAAAATTTTAGTAGAAATTATGCGAGCTATTATTTTTTAGGACTATATATTTTTATTTGCCTTGTGCCTACTTTTTTTTTCTCACGGTATTTCTCAGGATACTGAAAAAACATTTACTTTAATAGGGTTGTACTTTTGAAACCAAATTCACGTGATAGGGGAGAGTGGGGTCAATTGTAACATTTTTTACTTAACTATTTTTAACTAACAAAAAATCCAATATATTATTAGTATTAATTGACAGACGAGTAAAGTTGACTATCCTCTACTAGAAACAAAAATAAATACCTTATTTTAAATGTTATTATATTAGTTATTAACAATTTTTGACAATCGTGCACTTGTTACAATTGTCCCCACTTACGGGGTCAATTGTAACAGTTCATAAATTCAACTAAAACATAGTTAATTAAACATATTATTATAGTTGCGATATATTTTTTTTATTGATCAAAATAGTAGTGATATTTTAGGAGTAAAAATAATAATGAGCAGAGACCTAAAGGGTCGAACTCTTAACTTTAAGGGGTTAAAAATTTCAATTTATGCTGTGAAAGGTGACAAATAAAATAATGCACATGCAACATAATATAAATGATATAGGAAATTATTGGTGGTTCTTAAAGAGTTAAGTAATGGTTTGTGAACATAAGATTATTTATTTTCAGCTGTTACAATTGTCCCTTTACTTATTGTTACAATTGTCCCCAAGACGCCATTTCAGCTTCATTTGTTAAAAACAATGCTAGTTAATTAACAAAACTAATCTTTTTTTTTTGAAATGTTAATTAAGGTGTCCGCTTACATATTCGGTTACTAATTTTTATTTGTTTAAACAAAATTACTTTGTTACAATATAATATTCTAATACCAAAAAAAGTACTTATGTAGAGGGAAAATATCTTTTGTGATGTAACTCTTTCAAAAGTACATAAAAATGGTTGCCAGCAGGGGTGTACACGTAGATTTATTAAATACACCCTGTGCGCCACCTAGGAACCAAATCTAGAACCCGACACTCGAAATTTTTGCTCTGTTACAATCGTACCCTGTTACAATTGACCCCACTCTCCCCTACTGTTACGGACTGGTTCCTTTCTGTCCTGCCAGTATAGTTTTCGAGACTGGCTGTCATTCGCGAGGTCTTTACGCGATGATTCTGGAATCCTAAACGTTCTGTCGTCTTTGAGACTATTCGAGAATTTTGGAGATACTGTGAAAAATTATATAAAAGGGGGAACGGAGTACAGTGGAGTTAGTTAGTCAGACTAAAAGTTATCTCTGCCCGGAGCTTGTCGCTAAATCTGTTTTGATTTATCTCAACAAAAGGTTCATTCAATCGCAGAACACATCGTCGCCACTATTTCGACTAGTGAAGAAATCAGTAACAATACCATTGGAGATACTGTGCTCGTTGAAGTTATTCATTCCAGCTCGAAACTTTGAGATCGTAGCATAGCGGATATTTCTGTGCCAATATATATATATTTGCTGTTCTTGGATCTTTAGGATGTCAAAACGCAAGAATTGAACTATTTTTAATTATTTTGAGAAAAAATCACGACCGGAAATTAGTGAGGTGACAGCATCCAGTACCAATTTATTTATTTCTGTTGTACAGAAATGTGATACTTCCGTTGAAGAAAACGTTTCTAGCATAACAAAATCTGATGAATGTGAAAGTGGCCTTCAAAGTGTTACTTCCCACCAATATGACATTGAACTTTTTTTAGAAGATATTACATTATGTTCTTAAACTTAAAAAATCAAATCAAAATTTAACTAAACAATGTTGTCTAAATAAAAAGTCAAAATTGTCTAGCTGTCTAAATTAGGGAAATAATAGTGCTTTATTACAGACTCGAATTTCTTCTAGTAGTTTCAGAAAATTATGAACACCCCCCTTGAAAAAATTCTGCGTACGCCGCTGCTGAACTATATCACTTGAGTGTCATAAATCAATCAACTGTAGTGATTTTATTTCAAATTGGATGATTCGTATTACCATCCAAAGAAACGTATTCCTATTGGTTGCTATCTGTAACAGATTGATAATTGATGGATAGCCGGTGGACAGGAAAGCAAAGTGACGTCAGTTTAGACATCTCTATATTTAAAAATGGGTCTTTACGAAAATGGACATAGACTTAAATATTATTTTCGAGCTGTGTCCATTTTTTTAAATACGCTTATTTAAAGAGCCGTGGTGGCTCTCCAAGCAAGCGTAATTAATCCAATGAGGTTATCCGGGTTCCAATCCCAGCGACAGCTGGTCAATACGAATTCCACACCTGGCTCACACTGACCACAGTGCTGATGTAAAATATCCTCAGTGGTCGCCGGATCATGGGCTAGAGTCCCCTTCCCATAAACCTGGAAGGTTTTCGTGGTTTTCCTCTATGTAACGCAAGTGAGGGTTAGTTCCATCAAAAAGTTCACAGCGAAGACAATTTTCTTTTAATACTTGATCCAGGAGTTCCCTTGTCTTCTGTATTGGGTTCAAATTAACAAGGCCTTCGGCATTGAGCACTGATAGTCATAAGCTCAAAAAAAAGAAGAAATTATTGGGTCGATATCGTTCAATGACTGTTATAAAATAAAATAAAAAACGAGATATATCCAAAATAAAAAGCTTACCGATGATACATTGTTTAAATTCAATGCAAAGCTACAAAACTTATCGACTTTAACTTTTAATCATGTTAAAAAAATGCATAGTCACAACTTTACTGACTTACATAATTGGACACCTGCAAGTGACATTATCGTAGGCACATCGTGTCAATTGTCGATTAAGAAACCAATTAGGTTTGACACACATGCTGACGTCGCTTGCAGATATCCAATTAAATCTGATTTAAATCTCGTGGTTAGGCATTATCACTTCTCTTATTCTTTAGTTGCAAGTTCCCCAATTTTATATCCCACTTAATCCAAAAACATAGATTTTTTTACCCCTTTTTATCTTGATTATTTTTAAGATAATTTTTTGAATGGTGATAAGAAAATTGTAGACTATGACAAAAAATACCGTTATAAGGTTTTCCGTGAAGTACGCCTTTAATCCATATATTTTAGAATCCTTGTAAAATGGTGCGTAAATATATATTAATGATAGGGGGAATAAAAGTCATCAAAATCTAACGATTTTCTTGATGTTGTACAGTGCGCAAAATAAAAATCGGACCACTCTGAATTACTTTTGATCTAATGATCGTATCTTCAAGTTTTAAGACTCAATCTTAATAGCTCGATGGGGTTACTTCAAAGATGCTAATAAATAAGTGCAGACGATATTTTAAATTATGAAATCAAACACCCAAAAAAAAAAACATAATTCCTCAGAAAAAAACACGCCTTTTTTTTTGACGGATTCGGATTTCTAAACCCCAAAATATAGGGGGTAGCCGCCATCTGGGAAATCTGGTCCCGATAGTTTGGTCTGGAGAGGTTCAAAGTTTGGACCCCTTAACGTTAATTTCACTTTTTGCGTTTTTCACCGTGTCTTGAGAACTTTTAAAGCGAAGAAAATTTGAATTGTGAGGTTATACAATTTTTTTGCATTAATTTTAAGAATGTAATTTTACATGGCAAAATCGGAGAGGGGGGGGGGGTAGTTCCTGAGAAATCAAATTCAAAATTTGATGATTTTGATTGAAATTGATTGATTTTTTTGGACTGATTTTCAATGATTTTTTTTCAAATTCAATATCGTCTGCACTTCTTAATTAGCATATTTGGGATCACATCCTCGAGCCATCGAGTCTTAGAAGGTGAAGATCCGATCATTAGATCAGAAGTCATTCACAGTGGTCCGCTTTTTCTTTCTTTTTTTTTTCTTTTTTTTTTGGAGCACTGTACATTTGGTATTGCACTCTCAAGATTTTTAAGGTATTTATTAAGTTTGGGGGTACTTTTTATTAATCCTTGTGTTTATTTTCATTTATTAACAACATATATCATGGACTTTCAATACTTTTATCGACACGATAAAAACGATAGTTTAAGAAGCACATTCACGACACATCGCGAAAACCGAGTCTTTAGATAATTTTCGAGAAGGTTATCACTAAGGCCCAGATTTTGATGACATTTGCATTTTTTGCATTTTTGGACACTTTTTGTCCTTTAGAGCATTTTTTGAGATTTATAGGGCCATTTTCTTTAAAATTTTGGGGCGTATTTTGCATTTTAAAGCATTTTTTAAATTTTTTGTTAAATTTTTCTAATTTTTATTATTTTTTATAATTTTTTATTATTACACTGGCTTCCAAACAATGAAGAAAATTTCTAGGATATTAACAGGTGAAGCAACATCTTTTCAAATTGAAGAAGAATTGTCAGTAAGTGTGACCGTCCTTTTCAAGTACGCACCAATAACATCAGTAGACGTTGAGAGAAGCTTCTCCTGGTATAAAAACTTGCTTTCAGACAAGAGACGCTCGTTTACATTTCAAAATATTAAAAAAAAAATTAATAATCCATTGTAATTCTGATATTTAGTAATATTATGAGATGGAAGTTGTTATATTCATTTAAGTTTCTATACAAAATGAAAATGTTTTGGAGTCAATATATTTTCCTTTTTTTTTTTGTTATTTTTGGATATAAAACATATTTGTCAAACTTTAATGAACGTAGAACAAGTATTGCATTGCTTTATATTTTTTGAAACGACTCATAATAATTTTAAAGAGTAAAACATTGTTTTAGTTCAATATTTTTACTTCTATTTAAGTCATGTCATAAGGCACTTTTAGCGCAATTTTCGCATTTTAAGGGCATTTTTTGCACTTTTAAGGGCATTTTTTGCAGTTCATAAGGGCATTTTTTGCACTTTTTAAGGGCATTAATTGAGATTTTTTAGGTCATCAAAATCCGGGCTCTAGTTATCACCATCACTGTACGTAACAATAAAAATCGAATGTAATAAAAAAACGGGTATTATCAATAAATAAAATTTTTTCGAATGTAGTTATCACGCGAATGATATTGCTATAATTATAATAGCGAGTATAATTATTATAACGACAACTGTTGACAATCTCTCCTGGGTAGAAAAAATATTGACTAATTTAAAAATTATAAAGAATAGTTTAAAAAAATATCGCGGTGTATCACGTAGTATTGATTTATTTAATTTTCGATATTGCATAGCACCATTATTCTACCTCACATTATCCATTCCTGAGTTTATAAGATAACCAATAAAATAATAAATAAACAGAAATATGTAAAAACTCACTGGCTCATTTGGTATGATGTTTTTGTTGGGCTTCGTATAAATATGGCTGGATATTTCCGGTGTCTGTGCAGCTAGCATAGTCCGGCAAAAATCCTGAAGTCCGGACACAACGGCACTCTTTGATGCTCTTCGTTCACTATAACCGCAGCTGTAGCGGCGGAATCTGGGGTCGCCGAAATAGACCGGCGTGTACCGCAACTGAGGGGTGCAGTGAAATGTCTTGTTTGCGTGAGGATGCGGGGGAGGTCTCAGGGGTGAAGGGGGTACAGTGAAGGTCGACTGAGGGGGGAGAGTTGTTCTCTCCCACCGAGTTTCATTGGCTGAAAGTAAAGGGAATGATCATCAAATATTATGAAACTATGAAAGATTAAAATATGTCACTTCTTCTTTCATAATTTTTTTAAAAAATAATTTCTGATTTTTGAAGACATTCGATATTTCTAAAAGCAAGAATGAAAAATAATTTATAAGGAAAGAATATTATTCCCTCTCAACCGAAGTCAGTCGTCAAAGGGTTGTAAATAGAGGGAAGAATTCAATCCATGCATTTAAACATAATTACTTTATTTCCACAAATAAACTGTTGTTACTATTTCGACAGTATCTTATTAAACATGTAAAATTAATAATCCTCACCAAAAAAAAGTAAGAAAAATATAATATCAATTTTGCAAAATTTTAACGGATTTCCTCTCATGAAATTGCAATTAGCATTTTTCGAAACAGAACAACCAGCTCTTACAGCTCTAAGCCGGTGAACTTAATATAGCTCTCACCACCAGCGCTCAAAATCCGGTGAACTTAATACAGCTCACCCGGTCTTTCTCAAAACGGCAATGATTCAACTAGTGATATCACTTCATTAAATTCTATCCCAGATAAAATTCTGGTGGGGGAGTAATGTAGAGTAACTATCACTACAATAATACGATTCCAATTCATTAGTATATAAGATGTGTTAACTCGATTCTATCTTTTGAAAGATTAGGGGTTGGCATCGTCAGAATTCTAGTCCCTACAGCAGTATGCGGCACTATAGTATCGTTTATGTTTAAACTTTCTACGGCCATTTTAAAAAGGATCAAAAATAAATCTAAATTACTTCCTAAAAAAGATTTTATTCCTACAAAAATATTGTGAATAAATACTTAACGTATAACTAACTATCCAAGACTTCTTAAACTATCACCTAAGACTGCTAACAAAGCGAATCTAAATAACGAATAACTAGTTATTGAAATTTATATTTAAATTTAATTATTTAAGACAACCTAACAAAATGTAACTTACAAATGTACTTTTCGTATAACTAATCATTTAACGCTACTTAAATCATTACTTAAGACAACTAAACAAAATGAATTTGTTGCCAATTTAGCTCGATGAGAACACTTATAAGATAAATAAATATGTAGATTATGAAGAATTTGAGAACAGAGAAACATTCAGCAGTAAATTACTTATCCAAAAATACCTATTACATACTTTTATTGCATTTTGAAATAACAACTTAGTTAATATTATGTTGTTGTTCTTCACTGAATAAAGTGGTACGACGATATGTTTTGTTCGTTTCGTACTACTATTACTATTACTGCATCAACTATTACTTCATTGAAATATCTGCTTCACGATATCGATAAATTCATGACTGTATCATACAGCATGTACTTACAAGTATTGTTCGCAGATGAAGTATCGTGTGTCTTCCTGTCTAGAGTTGGAGTATGATAGAGACTGAAAAGTGTTCCACCGGAACACTCGTGGCACACCACTGACCTAGTAGGGGAATAACTGAACTTCTTCAATGAATCTCCTTTCACTGGGGTATCAGGTCCTTGGGAGCCATTAACTGCAGAATCTAAAAAGAATACACGCGTTTAATTACATAATGGTAAATATTAAATTAAAACGGTTGAATAAGGTTATACATATTAATAAAATAAAAGCTCTGCGCAACCTCCCTGAGAAAATTTCCCTTAATTGTTGTAACACCTTTTCAGTGGCGATACATTTTTCTACACTTCAAAAATAATAAAAAATATATTAATAAAATAATTTTACTATTCTTTAGCATTGTATGTATGGACTTTTAAGTAAGTTCCAATCTTAGGGTGGTTTTTTAAGGGTTAAATATTTCCACGCATTACCTTATATTCAGACGATTAAACACCAATGTAAATCAAAAGTAGTTTGGAATGAA
This sequence comes from Parasteatoda tepidariorum, assembly GCF_982258835.1. Taxonomy (NCBI): domain Eukaryota; kingdom Metazoa; phylum Arthropoda; class Arachnida; order Araneae; family Theridiidae; genus Parasteatoda; species Parasteatoda tepidariorum. The sequence continues at coordinate 21,723,110 of NC_141756.1, read as the reverse complement.
TGGTACGAATTTTTTTACTTGTTTTCATTAATAATTAGAATGTTTGTTTAATCAAAAGCAGGTCCAGATAGTGGAAATTAGATCAGAAAAGCAACATAAGGTAATTTTTTGTTAAAAAAATGAAAAAAATTGCGATTTGCAGTGTAATTTAAAAAAAGGTTCATTTAAATTTTTTTTCTTATTTTGGATAGTTCAAATTTTAAGCAATTTTGATGATTAATTGTCAAGCATCGGGTAAAAATTACAGTAACGACCAGATAAAATATAATTGAAATTCCCAATTAAATAATTTAATTCAAATTACTGCTAAAAACTACAAATTTAACAAACCACCAGGTGACAAGTATTTACGACTAATATAAAATTTGTTAAAAGTATTAAAAATAATAATTACTTAGACAGAAATTATTAGGCTCAGTAACACTATAAGGACTTATTTAATTCCTATAAATTAGGCAATATAAGTTCTAAAAAAATAAGTTAAAATTATGATAAATTTAAATTTATTTAGAAAAAATAAATTATGAGTTCCAAAATTAAAGAATTTCAAATATTTAATAACGTAGAAAACAATGAGGAAAAGAAAAAGATTAAATAAATAGAAAGTTAAAAAACTTGGTATTATTTTGCAGCCTTACATCATCACTATCACCAATGTCGAAAGCTCAGATAATTCTCGATCCCAAAACGACGGTCTGCTTTTCATTTTCTTATGTATGCTTTTTATAATTCATACTTGGACACTAAGGTAAATCTATCTTTGAGTATCAAATTATTTTTAAAACAAACTATTACAGCAGTATCCGTATCTAAAGCCCTGGATACGTTGATTCTAATTTTCAATATCGACATTTGTTAAAAACTTTAAAAAAAAAGGAGGAAAAGAGTGACGCTACTTTACTATGTAATATAGGGCTTTACCTTTATCAACAAGCAATTAACTCAATTATTTATATTAAGGTTACAGTTTAACAACTGCTTAAGTTTTGCTAAACTGTAACTTTAACTAAGTATAAATTATTGTTGATTTCACAGAGTTTAATGCGGAACAAAGGGTATTTTATTTTTTGTAGTTTTGTGGCCAACAATAGAGTTAACTACTAATATTCTATGGAACAAAAATTAGGAACCCATGATAGAAAAAGAAAAACACAAATATAAGGTTTAAATAGGTTAAAATCATACACTTTAAGATTTTTTAAAATTTTAATATATTATTTATTTTTTTATGTGTGCATACAAAATTTATAAAAGAAAAAGATTGAAAATGCGGGATAATAAATTTTAAAGAGTGTTCGTTGCAGCGTAACAATTTTATTTTTTTAAAAAATATACATAAATAATAAAAATATATACATGTAATACAAAAATTATAAATACTTTTGGATTAATAATAACATTCAAACACTTTCGTTTTCATAAAATGTCTTTCGTAAAGAATAGGTGTAGAAATTCTATTTTGGGACTTCTGGGCTGAAAACATACCATTGAATTATAATTAGATTTATATTTCAAAAGAGGAGTTATTTTTAGAATCTTGTCCCTCTTTCACTTCCATATTAGGAAGCATTAAATGATTATCGATGATGCGTAGAGTTACAAACTATGCACTGACTGAGCCTTTTTACCTCCAAATCTGTAAGTATTTAATGCGAGAGAGATGGTTTTCGCATGTCTCTTCCTGAATAACTTGTTCCCTAAAAGATTTGCCGGAACCATCCGGAATTTTGTCCACACCCCCTCCCTTCTGGAGTGGGGATGTGAACTGTTATAACTACCAGCCTACCTTTAAATAAACCTTTTTAGAACGTATTATGGCTTATGATTGCATTATTAAAGCTGAATACAATAATGATAACAAGGATGTAGCTCTGTTATTATATATATATATTTTTAGAATGTTTGTCGCTAATAGTGTTTAGTGAAAATTTTCATGAGATATTATGTTAATAAATACGATGTTAATGGATTTATACGTTGAATCGCAAATTTTTTGAACATTATGTGTCATGTAATTTAATTAGACTTGTATATATATTTTAATTAGATATGTATTTCGTAAAAGCACATCTTGTTACTAAAAGCCATAGTTGTGATTAAAAACTTAAAATTGCTGCTTTGTGAAGGACATTTATAAGTATAAGTAATTTAGAAGCCTTTTAAATAATATCATGTTGAGTATTTTGTAAGATATCTTATATCCAGCATAAAAATGAAAAACAAAGTTTATTTTTACAGTTGATTGCTCAATTAAATAATAATGGCATCAACTCAAATTTTAAAAAAAAATCTCAAATATATCATAAAATTAATAGATAAATAAACGGTAAGAGAGATCTGATCCTGGTTGTGGCTAATTTTAATCCATGATTTAAAGTGTTATTTAATGTGTAATAAATCAAATATGATTGACAAGAATTTTATAGCGTGTCACTTTCCCATACGTGTTCTATAACTAATCCATGAGAGATGATGTCATCCTTCTTTTTTCTTCCCAAGGACACTCTGCAACGAGAAACTTCTGCACGTGATCATAAAATAAACTTAGTAAGCATAAATTTAGCGAAACATGCATAAAATGAGCCAACTGGCTGATATATATACATTTTTTTCCCTTCCACCTCCAGTTCAATCAAGGTTGAAATATACCAGACCAAAAAGTATTAGTTCTGAGACTATCACGAAATTGAAAGCTCTGCAAAAATAATATTCATTACCACGATTCTATAAGTATAAAAAAATGGACATCGCTTATTGAGACATTTAATTCAGAGGCAGGTTTATTCAGTATTTATTTATAGACCAGAAGGATTACGCAATACCCCTTCCTAAATGTTTCGCGTTCATTTTTGTCTCGTTACGATAAATAAACTTACATGAGCCAAAATTAAAAATTACTCTCATGAAAAAATCCCAAAATGTTTTGTTGTATAAATACACATTTGATTACACATATTAATATGCTGGTGCTAATCGAAGTTAAAGGTCATTTTCGAAATGGAGAGGCATTTAGAAAAATTCTACTTAGCTAATTAATTATTTGAATTACTACTTATAAAAATTTAAGCTATAGTTGAAAAGTTTCTTGTCCAAGAAATTAAAAACAGCAGTGCACTTTTTGATTTGAAACATAAAATTAAAAAAACTAAAACTTTAACTTTGAATCTGCATTAGGTGTTCCTCTGTTACCAATCTTCAAAAGTGTGTAAATTTAAAAAAAATAATTACTAGAAACAGTTAAACAAATTACATACTAGTCAAAATTACACTGTTTGAAACAGAGAAATGTTTGTATAAAATTGAAAAACGTGATTTGATTTTACCATAAAAAAAAACAAAAAAAACATTAAAACAATAAATTTAAATCAATTATACTAGCAGCGGTACAGTAAACAATACATGCGCTTGAAATATATTCTAATTATTACTTATCAAAAACTAAATATAAGATATTTATTGTTTATTATACAACTGTTCTTCAAAACATGTTCATCCATGCTTATTTTATAACCGTCGTTGAAAAGGCAATCCAGAAGACAAGAGAACTATTGGATCAAGTATTGGGAAAATTTGCCTTCGTGGAGGACTTTCTGATGAAACTAACACGCATTTGCGTAACACGGAGAGAAAAACCAAGAAACCCTCCCACGGTTAGCCTGTCAGCAAAAAGGGACTCTAACCCATGATCCGTCCACAACTGAGGTAATTTTACGTACGACAGCACTGTGGTTGGAGCAAATCAGATGCAGAATTCGTATCGACCAGTCGTCTCTGGAATTTGAACCCGGTTCACCTCATTGGAAGGCAACCGCTCTAACCCTTGAGCCACCTCAGCTTAAAGGAGATAATATTAGAGATAATATTATACTCTATAATTTAATGGAGGGACAAAACTTTTAATTTTAAGCCTTTATTTTTTAATAAGATTTTCCCCACCTGTTACTTCCGATTTTAACAAAAATATCACAAAAGCAACTGAAATGACGCATGTTAAAAATCTATGCATCTATCTTCTTGTTGTATGAAACACTAGTGCGTATGTAGCAACACATTGAACATCAAGTAAGTGGAGTAGTCAAAATCATATAAATATATGTTTACAAATTACAATGTGTATACAATGTATTACACATATGTTTACAAATATAAATATTTTCACAAATTTCTGAATGATAATTTTTTTCTCGAATGAGCAACGATAAGCTGATACCAACCGAGCAAGTCGGAAAAAAAATGAAAAATTAAAAAAAAAATAGTAAAAAAAACTGTTTTATATTTTAAATTTAATTATGCTAAATTATTAAATACAGTAATAATTTAAGAGTATATATGTATCGAGTACCTGGTCAAAATTTCATTCCCCGTAACTACCAGATCTGGCAAAAAAGTTTCACTACCCGGTACCGGTTACCCGAATCTGGTATTTTAGGCTCAACATCCGGTGAATAACTCTCATTTAATAAATCCAAATTATGCAGGGTACCGACCAGTTAACAAATAAAGTTTGTGACGGTGATTGTGTCTAAACATTAAACATTTTTGGTGTTTAGACGCTGAGGAAGGTTCTTGTCTATAGAATCGATATATTGGTAGCCGTAAACTCAAAAATTGGGTCGGCTGTTAAACGACGTTTATAAAATAAAATCGAGAGGGCCATGAAGACTCAGGGGATAGAGGGCTCGCCTCCCAATTGGGTGACCCGGATTCGAATTCCAGCAATGGCTGGTCGATACAAATTCCACACCCGGTTCGGACTGACCACAGTGCTGACGTAAAATATCCTCAGTGGTAGACGGATCATGGGTTGGAGTCCCCTTGCCGTTAAGCTAACAGTGGGAGATTTTCGTGGTTTTCCTTCCTCTCCATGTAACTCAAATGAAGGTTAGTTCCATCAAAATGTCCCCCACGAAGACAAAATTCTCCCAATAATTGATCCGGTAATTCTCTTGTCTTCTGAATTGGGATTAAAATTACAAGGCTGCGAAGTTAAACATTGGTAATCATAAACTCAAAAAGTGGGTCGGTTATTCAACGACGGTTATCAAATAAAATATAGGACTATAGTATGTCAATTTCAGTGCTTTATACACGTTGTTCTATCTACTTTAGTCTATATTAAATATCTCTGTGATCAAAATCGATCAGATATTATCGTTAAATAAGCGATGAATTAATAATTTACAGATAAATAACGTTGCTATTTTAATTAATTTTACACTGATGACAGTCAAATGCTTCTGAAGGATTCGATAAATTAGGGATCCTATCATATGATTTTTCTGTTCAATTAGAATACACTGATACCAATGAGAGAACTGTTTAAAGTCCAAATGCAACAACTTTTTAAGAGGCCATTATCTATTTATGTTACATAGAGAATTTAAAATATCAATAAGCTAAACGTTATATCTCAATTCCATGCATTTTATGACTTTTATTAAAATTAATCAATTTTAAAACTATCAAGTAATCATAAATTATCATAAGAAATATGTCTAATACTTCTTAGACAAAATTTCCTATTTCTTTTGTATTTAAAAAATAGTCTAATGAGTTTTTTTTTTAACCAAAGTAACAATGAAAATAGTTCATACCATATTTCAGTATCCTCAAAATTAAATTTCGACCAAAAAAAAAAAAGAAATAGCATGTTTTGGGAGAAGGAATTACATTTAAGGATAATGCATTTCTACGACTTTTACTAAAATTAATAAAGTTTAAACTAACAATTATCCATAAATTATCTTTAAAGATATGTCTAATACTTCTGAGACTGAAATTCCTATTTCTTTTGTATTTAAAAAAAATATTCCATTGAGGATTTTTTTAAAACAAAAGTAACTATGAAAATAGTTCATATCATTTTTCAGTATCCTTGAAATAAAATTTCGACAAAAAATAAAAAAGGATTAGTATGATTTGGGAGAAGAAATTAAATTTAAGGATTAATGCATTTTTACGACTTCTAGTTATATTAATCAAGTTCAAAACTAACAAATATTTATACATCATTATTTGAGATATGTCTAATACTTCTGAGGCTAAAATTTATAATTATATTGTATTCAAAAAATATTGCAATGAAAATTTTGTTTTTACATAAGTAACTATGGAAATAGTTCATGTTATTTTTCAGTATCTTCAAAATGAATTTTCGACAAAAAAAAAAGATTATCGTATGATTTGGGAGAAGAATTTATGTTTAAGGATTATCCTAATCAGAGTTTTAAATTGTTAAAAAGACTAATTGTTTCGAAAAAGGAGTTTTCTCGAATAAAATGTAACTTGATACGAAAAATAAAAATAAAAATAACTGTTTAACTCAAGCTTAAAAATTCATAAAAATGGAAATATAATTCGAAAAACAACATTTTATCCACATCAAAATCTGAAGATAACTGTTTATTTTTCCTATCCGATGACTATAAACGAAATTAACTAAAGACAGATGTTTTTTAACTGCTCTGCGAGCTGTGTTTAGATCGTTAAAAAACTGTTTATCTTTGATAAAGCATCTACAAATAAGTTTTTTTTGGTGACATCATCCACACCCGTTAAGGCGTTGAATACATTACGATGACAAGAAATCCCTTTAAAAAATACAGAGTATTTCCTGAATAATTTAGTTTTTAAAAAAAAAAACTGAGTAGAGTGTTTCACATCAAGATAACAGAGACGTCAAAAAACAACCACCGACACCGTTGAACTCAGTCTAACAACATAACCTTTGGTTGGAAGATCACATTTCTTGGGGAAATTTAGTCTGCCAGCCACCATGCTCCGATTTTGTTTATTATTTTTCCTTTTTTTAAGTCTGCTTTTCTTTTTTAAGATTATTGAGTTACAAGAATATATTGAATAAGGTGAACTAGTCTAAAATAAAACGTTTTTACGGAGATAATAATTTTTTTTTACATGTTACTGGTACCAAGGTGATATATTATATGTTATAAATACCAAGATATAAGCGATCGATATATATTTACAGGTATCAAGATGCTAGATTTATACGTTACATATGTCAAGGGATGGATTTATACTTTGCATGTAGCAAGGTGATAGGTTTATATGTTACAGTTACCAACGTGGTAGATTTATATGTTATAGGTACCAAGGTAGGGGATAGGTTATTTATATGTTGCAAGTACCAAGGTAAGGTAATAATACCAAGATAATATGTTACAGGTATCAAAATGATAGATTTATGCGTTACTGGTACAAGATGATATATTTGCATGTTAGAATTACCAACGCAATAGATTTATATGATACAGGTATCATAAGTTACAGGTAACAAGTAGACATATTACATGCTAAAGTTACCTAGATATGAATTTATATGTTATAGGAACCAAAGTGAATAAATTTATATTTTGCAGGTTCCAAGGATTTATACGTTACTGATACAAAAAGATAGATTTATATGTTACAGGTACCAATTTAAAAGAAATGCTACATGCAACAAGGTGAAAGATTTATAAGTTACAGGTACCAAGGTGACATTTTACATGTTACCTAGGTATACATTTTTCCGTTATAGGTACCAAAATGTTACATTTATACGTAACAGTTACCAAGGTGGTAGAAGTGACGGTTTTAATATTAGTCCTGAAAGGTGCCTGATGTGGTTATTCGGTTCAATCGATTCGTAAACTTTTCCAAGGTTTCAAGTGGGAAGTGTTCAGACCCGTAAAGGCCTGATTTAGTCCATCGGATTATTATTTATTTGTTCCCTTAAAGAAACAGATCCGTAAGTCATCTTTAGATACAATAAAAGATGCACAACAGCCTACATTTATAAAGCTAAAAAACGAGAAGAAAGATTTTTTTTTAATAGGCATATAAAATTTAGGGTCACATTAACATGAATGTTTAGAATAATATGGTTTATTTTTCAAATGAGAATAATATGGTTTATTTTTCGAATGATCAGTTAAACATGATAAATTTTCATAATTTTATCTTTTCCATAATTTTATCTTGACGGATTGACCGTAACAATCTTTTTCTTTATGTTTTTCTTCCCTACAATTTCGTGTAACGAAATCAGACAAAAAAAAAATTTTCATGGGATTTAGACAATTTTTTTTCAAAAAAAATTTCTTGTTTTTGTGAGAGATGTGCAACACATTTTAATTAAAAGAATTCCTTACTCAATGAATATCAATGCATATAATACTTTCAAAATATCGAACATTTCGATTCGGAATATAAATTGGCGTAGTTGTTGTAATCTTTCATTACAAGTAAAGAATTTTCCAATTTATAACAAAAAATAAATAATTTACCTTCCACATTATTTCCAGATTCAGGATTGTTTTTATTGGCGACTTTCTGATTGTTGGCGTTATTCCTCACATTTTTAGGCGTCCATTCCAACTCCATCGTTATGCAAATGTCCATGGGGAACATGTGGACCATAAATAAGCTTCTCTTGTGTTTTGTGTAAAGAATAAACAGTTTTGCTTTTATTTAGATGCAAGCGTGCTTGAAAGATGTGATTTAAGTTCCAACACTAACGGTATGATGGGATGAAGAAATTAAAAAATAAAGAAACTTCACGCATTTTGAATTCAAAACTTAATTGAAGCCACTTCCGACCCGAATAAAGGCACTGAAAATGCTGACATTGCCAGATTTTGTCCACGTTAGTTTTATTTTATTTTGTTTTGAAAATGAATAGTTAAAAAAAAAAAGTAATTTTTTACATTAATACCTCATTTTATTATTTTTATTGTGTTATTCTGATAGCGTTATTTACATTTTCTGTAGATTAAGCGTTCTTGGAACCAATATTTGAAAATATTTTCAAGGCTTAAAGAAAATACCAATATTGAAAACAAAAACAATGTACAAATTACAATACGTACGTACAATTTAAAATACGTCTAGTTAATAAAATTATAAAAGTACGCGTATTCTTTTAATACACCAATACTACTATAATTTAATAACTTTGAAACCAATTTTTTAAGTGTTCAGCTAATACACATTTTAAAAAAATAACAAGAGCATTTTGAAAATTTTCATAGCAATAAAAATGCTATAAAGGAAAATTAATAATAAAGGAAATATATAAAGGAAATTAACTATAACTAAAACGAATGAGGATTTTAGTTTAATTAGCAGAGTTTAATAGAAAACAAAATGCAAATTAGTTTTGAAATTAATTTTTCACAGCAAGCCAGTCAGTATTTTGAAGAAAAGTTTTAATATTTTATAAATATAAATATATTCAAGCAAAGCAAGATAAAAAAAAAAAGCTTTTTTGTATAAATATCAGTTAATAGTCAATTAAATAGCTAGCTATTTTCTTGCAAATATTTGCCATCATTAATTTGTGCGAGGTATTTAAAACTCTATCTACTTACTAAGAAAATATTTCATTTCACAAACGATAATAGAATTTAAAACCGTCTTGAGCACTAAGCGATTTAAAAGAGAATTAAAACCACTTTAATAGCTTAGTTGGAAAATCCATAAAATATTTCCACTGAATATATAACAGGAATAAGATTTTTTTTTTTTCAAATTACACAGCTTTACTATTTAGTCGAATTTTTACATTTCCTGTTCAACAATCGCTTTTTCGAATTTCATGATACTATCACTAAGCCTGTAACAATATAGAAAACATCCCGATACACTTATTTCACCAAATACTTATCCACCGACTTTTACACCTATTTCACCAAGATAACAAGACAAAAAATCACATCTCTAGCATCGGAATCAAGCAAAAAAACAATCCACCGACAGCAGCACTAAACAGATTATAAAACCATTTGAAACCAATCAACTCTGGTAAATATCCTCGGACAACATCACATCCTGATTTCAAAATAGAATTCCAGAATACCATGGAGCTTCCTTATTCTTCCACAACGACTACGACAAGACTGAGATGGGAAAAATTCCAAGGGAACTTAACTGCGAAATGAGGGACCGCATGGCAAGAAAAATGGTTCCTTTTTTTCTCATAATCAGGGTCAACTTTTGTTTTGGGTGTAACGGCTCTGTGATTCCAAACAGTGGGAGAAGAACTGTAATATAAGTCAAGAGATCGGGTCAAAACTGCTGCGAATGTGCAAGTGCAGTCTTCTGTGTCCATGGCAACAAAATGCTGTTTGATTGTACCCTCCATTAAGATCCAGGAAACAAGAAAGTCATGTAACTACATAAATAAAAAAAGAATTTTGATGAATATAATGTCTAGGAAGTCAGTTGAATTTGATAAGAACTCTAGTTGCAAAAGTGTCATTAGTTTACTTCCCAAGGGCAAATGAGTCTGGAAATTTTAAGATTAATAGTATTTTTTCAGCTTTGATGATTTTGTACGAAAACTTTAATAGTGATTTAAGCCAAGAACTAGACATCATTCTAGCGAAATCTACACTAGGGAGCCTAGTAATTCCAATCAAATTTGATCCAATCAAATTTGATCTAATGATTTGATCCAATCAAATTTGATCTCGTAATTTAAGTTTAGATTCCTTAAATGGAGGACGCACAGCGGGCAAAAGAAAAACCGCCCGAATACCTTTTGATCCAATGATCGGATTATCACGTACCAGGGTTCAGTCTTAATGCTTCAAGGGCCTGACATCAAACATGCTAATTAATTTGGGCAGTCGATATCACGACACGAAAACGTGCTCTAAATGAACATAGCTTTTTTTTGCCGGTTTTATTTCTGATTTTCAAAATATGAGGGGTAGCCGCAGTCTGGGAAATATAGTTCAGCTTAGCCAGGAGCAAGGTTGAAAATTCGGTCCCTTTAACATAAGTTTTCTTTTTTGCGTATTTCGCTATATCGCAAGTACTTTTTAAGAAATACGAAAACTTACGCACATTCATTTGTCCTAAAGATAATTCCATAAAAAAATAATAATTCTTCATAATAAACTATCATTTATTATCTTACTTAATTATGGTCGAAAAAATTTTGAATTGTAAAGTATATAAATCATTTTGTACATATAATCTTTTTGTGTCATTTTAAAAATGTAATTTTAAATCGCAAAATACAAAATTTGAAAGCAATCGGTCTAATAGTTTCTGAGGTTAACAAATTTTAAAAACAGTTGTATATTTAAAATTTAATTTCTCTCTCCACCCGAAGTTGCGTCATGAAATTTTAAGAGCAATAATATTTTTATAGCTTTCATGATTTTTAATTAGTACGCTCCTTCAGTAATTTACGTGGGTGAATTCGACACGAGCAGGTGTAATAATTTAAGCCTTAAATTTGATCTCACTATTCATATTGAGATTCATGAAAAACAGGGCAGACAACAGCTTATTCTTTTTGTCAAAAATATCATATAGTGATAATCAAATAAAATCAAATGGCATTTATTAATCTTTCCCTGGGTGGAAACTGCAGCGAATAAAAAAGAAATTTTTTGTGTTCAAGATAACAAAACCTCCATTAAGATCCAAGAAGCAACAAATTTACACAAATGCATAAATAACAAAGAATAATATTAACGAATGCAGTGCCTAAGAAATTGAATAGTACAAATATTGCAAAAATGTCTTTAATAAATTACCTAAAAGAAATTGCGTCTTTGAATATTAAGAATAATTAAAATATTTTCGTCTTTTCTTAATATGTTAGTAAGCTGCATTAGAGGAGTTCTAAATTGCATCAAATTAGAGTGACGAGGAATTGGTACAAGATGGAATGAGGCCATTTTTAAGTACAAATTAATAACCGAATTACAGCGCATTGGTGAATCTTGAAGGAAAAAAAAGCATCAGGTTTTTTATTTATATAGTTTTAAGAACTCACTTTTGTACTTGTGAGGATGAAATCAACCTCTTTTCGAGTAGCAAAGGACTCAAAACTTTACAGGAGCTCTATGCTTAATAACAATGGTTCTGTTCATGCAGAATTTATTGTTATTTTGTCGCCAAATAAAATTTAGCACCAATCAAACTTCCGACAATTTTTCGACTAAATAGTTAGCTTAAAATTTAAATAAAGATCTTTGTAGAATAGTAATACAAGTTCCAATTGTTTTCTTAGCGTTACAAGCAAGATTTATTCCCTAACTATCGCCGATAGGAATTTATTCCTCAATAGAATTTTTTATTTACTCTCCGAATCGCCTGATCATATTTTAGCTGGAAACTGGAATTCAGTACTGGATGACAGTACGAGTTAAAATTGTTTCCTGGTAGCTACGGGGTGAATTTTTTGCCAAAAGGAATTTATCATTCATCTAAAATTTAGTCATTTCGACTAGTAAGAGTGCTCAAATTTCAACTGGAGCTGTATGCTTGATGACAATACAATTACAAGCAAATTTTAGAACTAACTGAAAACAAAATTATTTAATTTTCGTAAGACCAGAAACAAGAAATATCCTTTACTGTCCGTGGAGGTTTATTTTGTTCTTTTGCGCGAAAACGAAATGTATGCAACATCTTTGTCGCTTTATATGATATCAGATTAGAACTTTTCATGTATTTCTAGAATATATTTACCCGTTGCCTGTCCCCTGTACTGCTGTAACCTTGAGATGTCTGCGGGTACCCTCCCTTCTACCCATCTCTGAAGAAAGAATCTGATTACTCCCAGTATTGGGAAGCTAGGGAAATTTTTTTAAGTTTAACTCCTTGACTTTTCCCTTTTTTTTTATTGTTCAGTTTTATTTGTTTTTACTTTACTTGTTATTAGTCCTTGTTTGAGTATCTATTTTTCTATTATTTTTCAGGGAAATAACTGTGTTTACTTTCGCATTAAAAATAAAAATAATGAAAATATATTTAATAAAACATTTTAGCTTTCAAATTTTACATGAAAATTTCAAAAGTATTTAAAATATTCTGGAAACAAAAATTTAAAATTATTACTTTCTAAAATTTATTTGGTGTTTTTTTTTAAATTATTTTATTTAAATATACCTTTATATACCTTAATATCTTAATATTAAACAAAGTCTAGTTGAAAACAAGAGAATTAATAACTATCATTTGAAATTTAGAACGAAGTTTTAAAAATCTGAATTTTGAATGCCTTATTACTAGATTTAAAAAACTTTTTTAAAGGAATTTCAAAGAAAATAACAGAAATATGATTAAAATGTCAAAACAAATAAAGGGTTTTTGTTTTAAACTTTTGACCTGCAATGACCTTGTTTTAAAAGTCTATTTAAATTACATTTTACTTTTAAAAAATAACATTAATGACTTAAACTTTATATTCATGGCATCCCAAGCAAAATGGTAGAAAAACAAGACATTAAAATAACCCGTTCCAATTAAAAAGTTAAGAATACCGTATCACTGGGTCAGGAAGCAAGTTGCTTTTTGTTCTAAAAGTTATAATTGTTCTTTTGTTTCCAGAAGTTGCAGTTACAAAACATATGAAGAAGTGCAGCCGATTTTGCTCTCTTGTAAGCGGCAATTGTCTGAAAACTAAACCTGAAAAAATCATTTGAGGCGTGTAAATAGCATACAAAGAATATCATTCATGGGTGGGAAGTGGCCGACTTGGAAGTTGGTCCATGGGATTTGAAATTATACACGCTTCTATAAATAAAGGAATTGAAATAGGATATATGATACAATGTTTTTGTTATTAATATATGCTTTAAGAATACAGAATTAAATTAATTACTCTTACATAAATCTTAAAGTTGATATTTCATTCCATAATATAGAATTAATAATATAGAAATATTTCAAAATAAGAAAAATAAAGAAACGAGCTTTTAAATTTAAACCAAAAGATTTTTGAAATGGAACCGAACGATTTCTTAATAAATCAAACGATTTACAAATAAAGCATTTTCTTAATTTTAAATTTAAAACTATCCAATTTTGTTGTTTTTGAATACAAATCTGCAGCCTTGAGCGTTCTCTCCTATAGTGAAAGCATTGGAAAACTCAGCAATTGTATTTTCTATCTGAAATCAAAGAATGTTTCGGTTTTTGACATTTTTTTTCTTCAAATTTTTCAAGATATATTAAATGTTTTTTTTTAACTAATTGTGATAGCAGTGTAAGACCAGTCGATTTCTTAGACTTTTCAGTATAGGTTTAGTCGTGAAGAGATTTATGAAAATAGTAAAAAAATAATAAGTAAAAATTTTATTCATGCACTAGAAATGTTTAAAAAAAGGCTCTTAATTTACTAATACTGGAAAAAATTTTGAACCGTACACAAACTTTTACATGATTTTAAACTAGGTAATTTTAAATAACAGAATCCAAAGTTAGAACGCAATCAGTTGAATAGTTTTGGAGAAATTAAAATTTAATAACATATGATATTCTGAAGATTTATTGATTAAAAACTATTCGAACAATTTCATGTAAATTTTGAATTATGTCACTTGAACTTACGTAGATCTAAGTAATGTAAAATATTTTATAACTTGCAACTAGAAAACCTTTCAATCATATTTTAACAAAAAATTCCAAATAATAAATATTTTTTGCATTTATTTATCCTTGGATAAGTGAGTTTCCTAATTATGCGCTTTCATGAGTTTGTCTGATTTTTGTAGATTTTCTTCCCTCAAAATCAAGGATTTTTGAGTTTCCTTTTTTCTTCTTTTTGTTAGCAAGTTTTTGATGATACAAAAACATTAGACAGTGTTATACCTTTAAAAAAAAAGCTATATCTTTCAGAAAAAATTTAAATAAGAACAGGCACTAGTTCAATAGATTCTAAGAAACAAGCACTTGATAACTTTTAAACAATTAATAAATTTGGATATGTATTTAATAATTTACATTTGTCTGTTGTTTTTTTTTTCACTACTGTTAAATTAAAACTGACGGAAACCTATTTATTTTCTATTGGAAAATTCTCTGAACTTAAATTACGCACAGACGATATTTATCAAAATTCTGAAAATAGGCATACTTATAATACGAAACTGCCTTTCAAAATATGCTGATCAAAGAACTGTTAAAGATATAGTTTTCTAAAAAAATTTTCTCACCTATATTTTCCCTTTTTTCATTTAAGCTATAGTTCTCAAATTCTAACTGGGTTACAATCCTGCACTTAGCATGTTACGAAAGATGCTGACGAATTTATTTGTGAAAAATAAATTAAGAAAAGCATATTTAGAATTTTCTCCTTAAGTCTCCTTCCACTTTTTGTCGTTTGCATTTGAACGAAGGGAAAAATGCTTATCTTAACTGAAAATGAGGGAAAATGTTGAAAAAGCAAAAAAATTCTAATAGTTAATAAGACATTATATCGCGGATGAAATCCCTCATGGCTAATTCTCTTTGACCTCCGTTAGTATTTTAATAGTTAAAGATTAGAGAAAAGTAAACCACGATCCAAGATAATCCTAAAGTAAACCACGATTTCTTTTTCATAATATCAAAATGCAAACAATATATGTCATGATTACGTAGGATTACACAATGAGGAAGTTCTCCAGCAATAATTGGCTTGTCTTCTGGTATTTTAAATGCAATTTTGTAGCATTTAAAACTTCATGATTTATTCTCTGTTTACCTAAATTCACTTTTCACTAAACTTTAACTTTAATTCTTACATGATTTCAAAGAAAAAAGAAACATATATTAAACTCAAATTGACTTAATTGTTTTTTTGTTTTTTTTTTTAGAAATACTTATTTTAGAACAAATTCATGTTTGGCGAACCTTTTCCTTCGCCATAGTTAATACTTTTGAACGTAGTTGAAGAAATAATAACACCCCTGTTATTACCATGAAACATTTTTCTTTTTCCTCTTAACAAATTATACTTCATACGAATAAACTCGACGCTTTCAGAGTTTTCATGGTTTTTGATTCGAACGACTGATGATTCAGGCATGATTTTTCATCTTTTCGGTCAGACAATGAACTGACAGTTCATTCTATCTTCGCTGATCCGTGAATAAATCGTCCTTTTCCTAACTCGTTCACTTTCACTTCTTCTAATGCGCACCCGATTCCTTCCCTTTACTAATCTCATATTTTTACACACGTGTAACCGAAAAAGTCACGTGACATATCAGGCAAGTTATTACTCTTGTCTTCTTAGGTTACCGACTTGTGGCGCTTATAATTTCGATACTAGGTAATAATGAAAGCAGCTTTCACATTTTCTATAATTCACCAACATTTAATGTAATTTTATTTATAACTCAAAAATTTCTTATTTTTCTACACATATGTTGGTTATTTATTTAAAACTTATTTATTTATTTATGACTTCAACATCAAATCACCTGATAAGTCTTGCGTATTTTATGCATATTTGTAAACAAACATTGTTCAAGTTTATTAAGAGGAAACGATTTTTAAAAAATACTATTGATAAGATCGCTTTCGCAAAATATCGTTTTTTTCCTCCTTGGTTTTAAAATTATTACATTTTTATATGAAAAAATGTAAACAGTATGTGACCTTTGATTTTAACTGATATATGCATAACATATTAGGTCGCAAATCGGAAAAATATCAAATCACGATTCTTGCAAAATATGTAAATAATGTCTGCTTACAAAAGTGAATCTTTAATCGTCTACTATACCACAAATTATTGATAAATTTCTTTTTATTTCGTTATAAATTGATTCACCGATTCATAAGTTAGTCGATACACTAATTCAGTGTTTCCCAAATTTATGACTTTTGTGTACCCTTTCTAAATTTTTCGTAACGCCACTGATAAAAAAAATAAATGTATTTTTTACTATAAAAAGAATTGGACTAAAGTTAAAAATCACAACTGGCTGTTGACACAACTAATTATTAACTTTTAACTGAGAGAAAAATAGCCATTAGAAAATAAATAGAAAATGATCGTAAATTTTCATGGCTAGCTTTGTTTTTAAAAGTTTTTTTTTTTTTTTTTTTTGAAATTTTTCGTTAGTTGCAAGATATTTCGCATAAGAAAGCGTACCCCCGCTAAACTGTTCCCGTACTCCCGGGGGTACGCGTACCACACTTTGGGAAACACTGCACTAATTCAACGATTCACTCATTCACCGATTTACGCAATCACCGTTTCACTCAATCATCCACTCCTTTAGTAATCTATTCACGAATTTAACCATAGATTCATTGAAAAGCGTTTTTATTTCCATTGTTCCCTCGCTACATCAAGAATTATTTATAATCATAATCACCATACCGATGAGCTGATTCATAAGAAATGTTATATGACGTAGTAAAAATTCTTTTTTTTTTTTTTTTATCCTTAACTAACGTAAATGTATAAACCTATAAATATAAATAGACAAACATAGCTACCCATTTTCACGCATTACGTCCAAATCAGTTAATTAAAAAAAATTAAATAAGAATTTTTTTGATCCTAAATAATGAAAGTTTCAAAAACTATATTTTACAGGTAGACAAAAAAGAATTTTAAAAAAATCTATTTCAATCACCTCTAAAATCGGAAAAAGTAAAACCCTTTATTCTCGAAAAATACGAGAGAGAATCATTGGGGGTGATGAAATTTTAATGCGAAAAGTATTCGCTCTACTTTTATCGTTTCAGATGTGACCAAAATAAAATTATTTTCTTCTAAGTCCACTTTTAAATCGTAGTTTTTTTTGCGCTGTTTTTTTTATTTGGAAAATGTTTAAGAATTTTATTAATTGAAATGAATTGTACTTATAACATCTAAGAAACAATCGCAACTTGCATTTTCACTAGATATAGATAGATCGTTGGAATTTGAGCACAATGGTTATGATTCAGTACAGTTCGAAATTGTTTCGGTTTTGGAACCTTAAATGGAGGATTTCCTTTAGTGGGACCTGAACTTAATAAAGTTCATTAGCAGTTGCGAGCAAATTAATTACAGAAATACAGTAAAGTGTTGTATTAAACATTTTAAAAAGAATGAAATTAATTTTATCAATAATAATTTTAAAAGTCAATTTTATGTCAGAGAGTTGAATACAAAAAAAGTGATATGGTATACTAGTGTTATATAGACTAAAGCAAAAAAACAACGTGAGTTAAATGTGGCATTGAATTTTTGATGAATGCATAAGCAGAAAATTAATAAAACAAGCTAAATTATTGTTTTTATTGGAAAAAAAAGCAAAAAAGAACTTTTATAAACGCTGTGAATAGTTACAAGGAAAAGATTTGCTTTTTAGAATTTATTTTATTTCGAATATAGAAAAGTTCGATTGCAAATATTAATTTTTCTAATTATCGTATTCGTTATTTATTCAATACATTGATATTCGAAATATTTCACTTTAAAATTTGTACTTTTTTTTACTGGCATTAATTTTTTTAAAAAAATCATTAAAATATTCAATAAAGAATTAGTTAGATATAAATATTAATATTGATTTCAAAAATCATAATTTGTTAAAGGAAATTCTAACTTTTGGAGCCTCTGTGGCACACGAAACTCTTATAGATTTCGAAAAAAACTTTTTTTAACCGCTTCTCTAGCTAGTGGTGAGGAAACCGAAATTTCGATTGCAAGATTTTGCTCTCACACATATCAAAGCGAACTTAAAAAAGAAAAAAAGAAAAAAAAAGGTGAAATTGGGATGAACCGTAAATGTATGAGCTATGCGAAGATAGCCCCCGAAAATGAGGAAAATAAAAAATTCAAACTGCATTCGTTTGACCATTTTTTGACCACAAATGACCACCCTTTAAATTTTTTTGACCACCCTTATTTTGGACATAATCCTGAAAATTAAATTCGGGGGCTAACTTCGCATTTTCACGCCAAATGAATAAAAATCAAATTTTTATATTGTATTCGTTTGACCACTTTTTGACCACAAATGACCATCCTTTAATTTTTTTTGACCACCCTTATTTTGGACACAATCCCAAAAATTAAATTCGGAGGCTAACTTCGCATTTTTTCGAAAAATATATAAAAATCCAATTTTTATATTGTATTCGTTTGACCACTTTTTGACCACAAATGACCACCCTTTAAATTTTTTTGACCACCCTTATTTTGGACACAATCCCAAAAATTAAATTCGGAGGCTAACTTCGCATTTTTTCGAAAAATCTTTAAAAATCCAATTTCTGTATTGTATTCGTTTGACCACTTTTTGACCACAAATGACCACCCCTTACTTTTTTTTGACCACCCTTATTTTGGACATAATCCTGAAAATTAAATTCGGGGGCTAACTTCGCATTTTCACGCCAAATGAATAAAAATCAAATTTTTATATTGTATTCGTTTGACCACTTTTTGACCACAAATGACCATCCTTTAATTTTTTTTGACCACCCTTATTTTGGACACAATCCCAAAAATTAAATTCGGAGGCTAACTTCGCATTTTTTCGAAAAATATATAAAAATCCAATTTTTATATTGTATTCGTTTGACCACTTTTTGACCACAAATGACCACCCTTTAAATTTTTTTGACCACCCTTATTTTGGACATAATCCTGAAAATTAAATTCGGGGGCTAACTTCGCATTTTCACGCCAAATGAATAAAAATAAAATTTTTATATTGTATTCGTTTGACCACTTTTTGACCACAAATGACCACCCTTTAATTTTTTTTGACCTCCCTTATTTTGGACACAATCCCAAAAATTAAATTCGGAGGCTAACTTCGCATTTTTTCAAAAAATAGATAAAAATCCAATTTTTATATTGTTTTTGTTTGACCACCTTTTGACCACAAATGACCACCCTTTAATTTTTTTTGACCACCTTTATTTTGGACACAATCCCAAAAATTAAATTCGGGGGCTAACTTCGCATTTTTTCGAAAAATATATAAAAATCCAATTTTTATATTGTACTCGTTTGACCACAAATGACCACCCTTTAATTTTTTTTGACCACCCTTATTTTGGACATATTCCTAAAGATAAAACTGGCGTGAAGTTAGTCCTCAAAATTCAGGAAAATAACAAATTTCAACTGCACTCGTTCAACTCGTTCAACTGCACAACATTTTTGACTACAAATGACGACCTTGAAGTTTTTCCGACAATTCTTATTTCAGTCTTTCTTTTAGCGATATCAATATAATATATTTTAATTATAGCTGACATCTAAACGTAGTAATGATCAAAAACTTTTTCTTGCAATATAAAAATTTTAAAAATAAATTCCAAAATGACTATGTACTTCAAATGCAATGATTATAATCCATAAAAACGAGGAATGCTAAAAACTATATGTATTAGTTTTGTTCACATTAATCGTATCTTTATTTTCCGCAATGTTATTTTAAAATTGTTTTACAAGTAGAAAAATAAAAGTTTAATAAGATGAAGTAAATCTAAAACATTTCTAAAACAATTATTAAGTAGTTATACTGTTTAAAAACATTTTTCTCAATAATGATATATAAAATTTAACATATTTCCTCTATAAAAGAGTAGAAATAGTTTCAT
Source organism: Parasteatoda tepidariorum (assembly GCF_982258835.1). Classification (NCBI taxonomy): domain Eukaryota; kingdom Metazoa; phylum Arthropoda; class Arachnida; order Araneae; family Theridiidae; genus Parasteatoda; species Parasteatoda tepidariorum. Next base: position 21,702,761 of record NC_141756.1, on the reverse strand, counting down.
AGCAATAAAGTTATTTTAGAAACCAACCAATATATATTATATATTATATTGATATCGCTAAAAGAAAGACTGAAATAAGAATTGTCGGAAAAACTTCAAGGTCGTCATTTGTAGTCAAAAATGTTGCGCAGTTGAACGAGTGCAGTTGAAATTTGTTATTTTCCTGAATTTTGAGGACTAACTTCACGCCAGTTTTATCTTTAGGAGTATGTCCAAAATAAGGGTGGTCAAAAAAAATTAAAGGGTGGTCATTTGTGGTCAAACGAGTACAATATAAAAATTGGATTTTTATATATTTTTCGAAAAAATGCGAAGTTAGCCCCCGAATTTAATTTTTGGGATTGTGTCCAAAATAAGGGTGGTCAAAAAAATTAAAGGGTGGTCATTTGTGGTCAAAAAGTGGTCAAACAAAAACAATATTAAAATTTGATTTTTATTCATATGGCGTGAAAATGCGAAGTTAGCCCCCGAATTTAATTTTTAAGATTATGTTCAAAATAAGGGTGGTCAAAAAAATTTAAAGGGTGGTCATTTGTGGTCAAAAAGTGGTCAAACGAATACAATATAAAAATTTGATTTTTATTCATTTGGCGTGAAAATGCGAAGTTAGCACCCTAATTTAATTTTTAGGATTATGTCCAAAATATGGGTGGTCAAAAAAAATTAAAGGGTGGTCATTTGTGGTCAAAAAGTGGTCAAACGAATACAATATAAAAATTTGATTTTTATTCATTTGGCGTGAAAATGCGAAGTTAGCCCCCGAATTTAATTTTCAGGATTATGTCCAAAATAAGGGTGGTCAAAAAAAATTAAAGGGTGGTCATTTGTGGTCAAAAAGTGGTCAAACGAATACAATATAAAAATTTGATTTTTATTCATTTGGCGTGAAAATGCGAAGTTAGCCCCCGAATTTAATTTTCAGGATTATGTCCAAAATAAGGGTGGTCAAAAAAATTTAAAAGGTGGTCATTTGTGGTCAAAAAATGGTCAAACGAATGCAATTTGAATTTTTGAATTTCCTCATTTTCGGGGGCTATCTTCGCATAGCTAAATGTATGTAGTTCTTTTACATATCTTATAGCACCCTCTTATGACTCATCTGGGGAAGGTGGAGAGGGAGGAATTCACTAACTCTCTCAAAACCTTTACCAAAACAGATGTTTTGTGCTCCATAAACCTTAACCTCCTTCTAACCTTTCTCTTCACAACCACCGTAATCGAACATTTTTTTTTTCACAATAAAATTCCAACCCCCTTCCACTATTCTTCGAACTTATGAGGGAGGAAGAAAGGTGAAAAACACTCGTGGCAGCTAATCGTGTGGGAAAAGATAAAAATGAATGTGATAAGTGGAATAGGGAGATGAGAGAGTCTTTTTGTTATGATTACTCAAGGATTTTTCAGGATATCTGAAAGGGAAATTGTAGGGATTTCTCACTCAACGTAATTATAAATCACTCATCTCTCACAATTATTCTTTAGTTATCAATAACTTGAATAATGTTTTGCCTGGGTTTAAAAATAAATCATGAATAAAGCGAGTGTAAGACCCCCAGGCCCTACATGCATTTATTACTCATTCTTTAAGTTACTAGTACTATTAATAGTACACGTCCATATTCCATAGTGCATTTTTAATCATTTATTATAGTAATAATGAATATATTAAATATAATAAATTACATTAATATTATTAATGATTCATATATAATATAATAGTAATAATAATTCATAAATAATCTAAAACCCTCGACTTATTTTTAAAAAAAAAATTATTTTTCATTAAAGAAATTTACTACTATCAAGTGAAGCTTTGTTTTTCCTAAAAGAATTGAAGGATTACGTTGAAAATAAAAAAAATATATGAATTAATTGTTTTCATAATATTATTATGTTGTTATGTTTTTATAATCACTTTTAAAAACCAATTACGTATAAAAATTGCAAAGACTAATTTGCTAATTTCAGTAGTATACAAAAGATCAAAAATAAATTAAAAAAGAGACATCTTAATTTTTAATCTAATAATCGTATTTTCATGTACTAACTTCTAAATTTTATGAGATCAGCTGAAAGTTTTATTTCATTGATATTAATTTGGAATATTGAATATTACGTAACATTAACAGCGAATTAAATAATTTTTACACACTATATAAAACTCGTTTAATAAAACTAAAATCAAAGCAATTTTTTTTGCATAATTACTTAAAATTGTTATTATTACTTCAATAATGATCAATGAGCTTTTTTAAAATTTAACGTAAAAAATTTCTAACAATTTCACATACGACAAAACTTTTAATCATAAAATTCAAAATTTGAAGAAAAAAAATCGGAAGAACATTTTCCAAGAAATGAAGATTCAAAAATAAGAGATTTTTAAAATTCGTGAAATTTACGCTGGAGAGCAAGTGTGCAATATATGCTGTATTTGTATCACTCATATGAGCTTCAGAAGAAAATAAAAATTTCAATTTTTCTCGAACGTACATATTGATAAATGGAATACAAAAAAAAAATTTTAATTTATATTTCTGAAAATTTCTTAGTGTTATTACCTGTTAAGGAAGCACTAAAACTCCGAACACGTGAAAACAAACTTAGTATTCCATATGAGTATGGATTTATCGAAGCTAGAGGGGTGTGATGACTTTATTCCAAAAACTACTCATCCGAAGTTCCATGAGGTAAATAACCATACCCCAAAACTCACTGACCTAATGTTTATGTTCTAGAACAAATGCAGATTCCAAAGAACTCTTTCCAAAATTCCATTCAGTGGAACGAAATGAAGAAAAAAAGTGTTTGTTTCGAACCATCGAGCTTACCAGGGGGTGTAATCATTCATTTAATCTTGTAAATGCAGAGTGACGAATAAATTGGTTCGAATATTTGAAGTGTTTAAATCGTAAATGATTGTGTTAGTTTATAATGTCAGTTAAGGTCATTTAAGTTGAGCATTATGCTTTAGCAGATTGTAGTAAATTTTAAATGATTTAATAACGATTATAGTTTTATTACAAACAAAACACACATGAGTAACATTTTTCAACAGGAAGTCAACCATTTCAATCAAGATCATGTAATAGCTTGTTTTTGAAATAGAATCATTGGTATGAATTTTGTAAGTTAAACAAACTGATGAAGATAATTTGTAGCAGTTTTAAATTACAATTAAAATTATTTGACTTTGAAGATGAACTATTGGTTTAAATAACTAAAACTGAAAAGTAATGATTAAGATCAATTCTCACATTTTTAAATCCCAATATTTTATGACGATTATCTCATTAAAATCATCTCCTCTCAATAAAATCATTGATTTAAAGTTATTAAATTAATATGATTTAAATCATTCTCATCTTTTTAAATCACGAATTTTCTTTGTTATTACTTAATTAAAAAAAATAAAGTCATTAAAATTGAAAAAAAGCATTACATTATTAAATTACAATTAAAATAGCTTGATTTTCAAATAAAATCGTTGGTTTAAGAAACTAAAATTAAAAAATATAATGCTGAACATAATTTCTAATACTTTAAAATAATAAGTATAGACGTTCGTTATTTTTTGAAAAAAAAATTTATTAAAAATAATTAGTATTGAAAAATAAAGATAAAAATACATTTTCCCAATTTTGAATCGCTAGGTTTTATAATAAAATCATTAGTTTAAGCCATTAGAATTCAAAAAAAATACTGATTTGAAATAATTTCTTCCACTTTTAAATCACGATTACGATCATTTGATTTTAAAATAAAATTTTATTGGTTAAAACCACCAAGTTAAAAAAATATACATAAAATTATTCATCACACTTTAAAAAAGATTTGAAGCACAGATAACTAACTATATAAAATAAAAATATAATTTTTATTTACTTTCATTGTGATTATTTCCTAGCCAATATAAAAGACTATAAAAATACAAAGGGTGATTATTTAATTCAGCATATTAGAAAGTGTCATGATTAAATGATAATTCTATAAATTTAATAAAATAATTTTTGATACTAAATTACTTATTCATTTATTATATATTTTTATGAATTTTTAACCGAATTGATTGTAGAAAGGGGGTCATGTCATTTTGCTGTAAGTCAGTCAATTACCAATTACGTGACAATTTAATTTACATTAGTAAATCTAAAAGATATGTCTCTTAGAATAATTGCACGATGCTCATTTTAAAATTTCAGAATTTTTTTCTTCAGTAGGAAATTAGGATTTTTTAAAATTTTTTTAATCATTAAATTTTCAAACCCTTTGAAACGACCGAAGTTATTCATAATTTAACTTTCTTGCAAAACTTACGATTTTCTCCCCACAGCATAGGCGCTGAGAGGAAAAACTAACTTCCGGAGATTTCCTACAGAACTGTGGAGTCGGAATAATAAAAAATTTGGAAGAGTCGGGAGGTGGGATTCGAAAATAATTTTGTCGGTGTCGAAGTTGGAGAAATTTTATCTACTCCTGTTAGTCAAAAGTTGGTTCTGTGGATTAAAAGGGAAGTAAGAAGGTAGGTACTTTATTTACGTCGCACGGGAGCTGCACAATGGGCTATTGGCGGCGGTCCGGGAAACATCCCTGAGAATGATCCGAGGACATGCCATCACAATTTTGATCCTCTGTAATGGGAATGGCTCCCTTGCTTTGGTAGCCCGACGACCTGCTGCACTTTACGGTAGAACAGTTTAACGAGCACCGATACTGCTCATCCTTGGTCCCTAAGCAGGCTGATCAAAGTGGTCACCCACCCGCTTACTGACCGCAGCCCGATTTTAAAAGAAAAAACAATTTGATCTAATAAAAATTATTGAGATAAATATTTATTATTACGTAAAAAAATTTAACTCTAAAAAATATTATGACAATTATTTTATTATTATTATTTTTAAGCGTCGTTGTCGACAGCCGACCCAATTTTAAGTTTACGTCAACTAATGTCTAATTCCGTAGCCTTGTAATTTTGAAACCAATCTGTGAGACCTTTCTGTCTCTTGGTTCGTTTTTAAAGACTGCTCAATAAGGATGACCAAGGATTATTTCAATTTTAGCTTATTTATTACTAAATTCTTGATTATAGAATTATTTACAAAATGATACATGAATTGGAGAATATAATATTCCGGAGCGCTGCTGCTCCCTTCTCTCTCATGCTTTCTCTAGCATAGTTCAACTCGAAACTCAACTCTTCAGCGTTCAAAGCTAATCTCTCCTGCGTTCAAAACTGATCTCATCCCTAAAAAATCCTCTTTCCCATAAGAAACAGTCCTTTGCTCCACACCCAATGTAGGGGACGACACCTGCAGTGTCCTTCACCCTCTGACCCTCAGGTCAAGGGGTCAATCAAATGCGTGGGAGAGGAATCAGGATCCTGACACCTCCCCCCCGGTTTCATCTAGTTCGACCTTCTTCCCTGGTCGTACAAGTGAAACCTAAAAACAATGCAAGCCCATCCCTGCACCAAAAAATAATAACACGCACACATTCCCGTGCGCAAAAGAGATTGGCCGCATTATACCTTATTAAACCTAAAATTACACTTAGGACACTTGACAAACTAATAAATACAAAATCAAAACATAGCATAAAAGAAACTAATATTTTTGCAATCAAAACATTAAAATCACTTTTATCAGGCCAAAAATAAAATATCCATGCCAAAATCCATTTATAAAATTCCCTCAATATAAAATCCTTAAAATCATGCCCGAAATTCCTGCCTAACAAATAATAATAATTAGCATACAAAATTAACCGTCCAAACTGCCCAAAACTCCACTGCTTCAAGTTCATTGACCTAATCCCATCTAACACTCGTTCAATACCACCCCCTCCATGATTTCTTAAGTGACTAGCTAACTCTTTTGCTCTACTTTTCCTTCCAGAACCCCCTTTCTGAAAACAAATCCTTATTTTCACCTGCACCTTACGGGTTTTAATTCTGATATCGGGAATGTTTGAATTCGCAGCTGTGTACAACTCCTTCTTAGGATACTTAACCAATTTTTTTCTCCCCTCAAACCACAGAAGTTTAGATTCCATCGCGCCGTCGCTATCTCCCTTTCTTTTCTCACAGGACAAATCCATCCTCTTCAACGCGTTAATTGGACTTATAACCTTCACTTCCACCCCTCGCTGACCGCAAACCTCTTTGCCTTTAAAATCCTCCCTCACTTCCTCTAACATTCCTTCAAATTCCGAGCCCTGCACTTGCTCCTTTTTACGTCTTTGGCTATGAGAAAAGGGTGATTCCTTATCTCCACCCCCTACTTTCTCACCACACTCCGGATTCATTAAAATACATGGTGGATCTTCGTCCCCTCCCCCGTTTGACTCTTTCTCCAACACCTCGAGACCCCCCGGAGTGATTCGCACTCCTCTCTCGTCCGAATTCTCGCAAGCAAGGTCAGTGTCCTTAGTCTCAAACCCCTTGTTCCCTTCTTGTTCTTTTCCCTCAGGACAGGTCATCTTTTTCTCCCACTCTTTTCCCCACCGTTCATCCCCTGCATTTTCAAAAGCCTGCTCCTCTAATACTTTCATCTCCCTTTCCCTTATCACCGTCGTCTCGTTTTCACTTTTGACCACTACCGGGATTCTTTCATTAGGGTTTACAATTCCTTCCCCTATCCCACAGTTACTAGGAACATTACTGAGCTTTTCCTCTACAGCAGGGCCTATCTCTGAATTTACAAAGATCCATCTCCCTATCTCAAAATTTTCTTCAGGATCTAAAGATTGCCTTGATACGCTTAATTTAGGAACACTGTATATTATTTTTGAGAAACAAGACTTCTCCTCAACCACCTCGATTCTACGCAAATCCGATCCGTCTTTCTTCACCCTCTTTTCGTGACTAACGCGTTCTACGGAATCTTGCTTAGCCTGATCTTTCTTCAGATCTAACCTAAATCTATTAATTTTCGGACACCCCCTCTTTAAGTGTCCTACCTCTCCACAGTTATAACATTTCGGGGACCATTCTCCTAAGCTAGTAAATCTAGTAATTTTCGGACATTCCTTCTTTAAATGTCCTACCTCTCCACACTTATAACATTTCGGGGACCATTCTCCTGAGCTAGTACTATTTTTCCTTTGCGATTCATGCGGAAACTTACCCTTTCTATTAACATTCGGACCACTCCATTCAGGAAATTGTCTCACCCCACCCTTCACATTCACCTCCTTTCCTCCAAATCCAAAACCAAACCTTCGGGACTCCGGCCTCTCCGCTGATTCCACGGTGCCTAAACATCCAACCGATCCATTTAAATTGACTAAGGGGTTACAATCCTGGGTTTTACTTTCCTCATCTTGGTCACTCATTAAAATTTTTGTTCTCAGCTCAATCCCTTCTATAGTACTTCTTGTCCGCTCATAATCATATTCCCGTTCTCGTTTTAACCATTCCAGTTCACGTATCCTTCTATTTAACGCCCATTTCACACCTTCTCTTAATTTTCGTTCGTGCTCTTTTTGCCTCTTTATTTCATCCTCGCGTTCCCTATCTTCTTTTAATTTTTGTTTCTCCCGTTCCCTATCTTCTGTTAATTTTAGTCGCTCACGTTCCCTATCTTTACGTTCCCTATCTTTCCGTTCCCACTCCTCTCGTTCCTGTTTCCATACCTCTTGTTTCCGTTCCCGTTCCTCTTTTTCTAATCTATCCTCTTCAATCACACTTAAAACATCTTTAGTAAATTGCTCATCGTAATCCGAACTCCCGGTGATCAATGCTTTTAACTCAACCAGCTTGACGTTTTCGGGAACCGTTAGCCCCAGCTCGTCAGCTAGAACTATCACATCTTCCTTTTTTGCTGTTAGAAGAAAACTCATACTGACAGTATTAACTTAATTCCCTAATCACCACACAAAACAATGCTATTTAACAATAAAATTTAAAAAAAAGGAAACTTAGTGACACTCTCGATTCAGCTCCCCTACTCATACATTCAGATCCCCTATACTCATACCCCGACATTCTATTATAAAATTTAACATCTCACATGTAAACATAACATATACAATACAATTTGTATCCTGCAATATTCAAAACATGCACTATTCAAACATTACTTCTTGATGCACATAAATACAAGTTACTCTTTTCAACTTTCATTGCAAAATAATAAAATTTTGTACTCTTTTGGTACCCCTAAAATATACACCTAAACTTTCCCCAAAATTAAAACTCTTAAATTTAATAGATTCTACAGTCATAATAATTAACCATTTCATCATTTAAACAAAAGCAAACCCCTTCCTTGACCTTTTTTTTTTCGGTCCAAAATTATTTTAACAGAATGCATTATAAATAATAATCACAACTAAATAATAATAAGCCAAGAATCTTGTTTACTCAGATCGCTATTGACATATAAAAACACCATCTTTAAATAATCCTACACTTCTTTTTACATGTTATTAAATCAATACTCTTCTTCTTTCATACATACTCTTAATAAAGCAATAAAAAAATTACACTCTTAACAAATCAACCACTAGGTTACTTTAAAAAAAAACATCAAATCAATTACAAACAATACTATAGCTAACTGGCCAATCCCTTAAGCTCAAATAAAATAACACATCAGGTTGACTTTAAACCAAAACAAAATAAACTTATCCCCTTAATTAACTACCCTTTTTGTTAAACTTCTACCCAGAAATGTGAGCGTGTAATTTATCTTTTCATGCATGAGATAAAGCTTACCTCCCTTTATTATCTTTTCAATTGTCCTCTTTGTCAGAGAGTCGATGTTGAAACCACACTCTATGGCCACCGGTCACGGGGGGTAGCGCTGGCTGCCTATCGCCTCCGGCGATAATAGTCCCGTCGATGTTGTCAGTCCACCGTCACCCTTTCCTTCAGGCAATCATTTTCACTAGGCATTTCCGTAGGCATCCTTCTATCAAGATTGACTCCATGAGGCAACACTCTTTACTGGGCATTTCTCATAGTGTGCATCGGCGATGATTCTTTTCCTTAGCATAGCAGTCCTCCTTCCATCCTGACAGGCTGCGACATTTGTGAGACCTTTCTATCTCTTGGTTCGTTTTTAAAGACTGCTCAATAAGGATGACCAAGGATTATTTCAATTTTAGCTTATTTATTACTAAATTCTTGATTATAGAATTATTTACAAAATGATACATGAATTGGAGAATATAATATTCCGGAGCGCTGCTGCTCCCTTCTCTCTCATGCTTTCTCTAGCATAGTTCAACTCGAAACTCAACTCTTCAGCGTTCAAAGCTAATCTCTCCTGCGTTCAAAACTGATCTCATCCCTAAAAAATCCTCTTTCCCATAAGAAACAGTCCTTTGCTCCACCCCCAATGTAGGGGACGACACCTGCAGTGTCCTTCACCCTCTGACCCTCAGGTCAAGGGGTCAATCAAATGCGTGGGAGAGGAATCAGGATCCTGACACAATCCAGAAGACAAGGGAACTCCGGGATCAAATATTGGGAAAAAGTAGTCTACCTGGGGGACTAGTTTGATGGATCCAACCCGCATTTGCATTACACGTAGAGGGAAACCATGAAAACCTACTCACGTTTAACTAGACGATAAGGGGACTTTAACACATGATTTATCTACCACTGAGGATATTTTAACAATTGGAAAAAAACTATATTTAAATATTGAAACTATGCTTAAGTATTGAAGAAAAAAAAACATTGCAATTGAAAAATTGAGATTAATTAATAAATTATTAATAAGCTATGTTTTAATTTATAAATTTCGCAACTAATTTTTTTGCGAAGTTACCAACCTAATTATAAGGATGTGCAAAATAACATATCATACGTAATGATTTCTTACTTTATAAATATTCACTAAGTCTTTTTTTTTTCTTTCATCAAGTGATACGTGCGTGTGTGAAACATTGATATGTAACTGTTTTCTTACACTGATTTTGCAAAAATGCATTATTTTGTACAAATATAATTTTTAAAATTTTGATTATTTTATAATATATTTAATAATAATAAATTTTAATTTTTTCTACGGATGATATATTACTATACAAAATGTAATTTTAAATCAAATGTTACAATACATGTGTATTTTCAATGAAAAAAAATATGTAATCATAATAGTAATTATTAATACTTTATGAATTTGGTGGAAATTTTAATTGAGTAGTAGTCGGAGTCGATGCATGGATGGAAAGTCCGGAGTCGGAGTTGAACATTTCAACTACCGACTCCAAAACTCTGATATTCAGTTATCATTTCACCGATATAACATTTAAATAAAGAACTATACCATTTTTGACAAAAAATTTTTATCTCAGAATTAAATGAAGGAGCGAATGAGAGCCATTAAAGCAGCAGCAGCAATCATATGACTGATTTTTAACATCCACGTGGGTGATAATAATATATTGTAAAGATTGTTTTAAAATTTAATTACTCTTTCACCGTAATCAAACGAGCCATTTTCCCCACTTATACGCTTAATATCTAAAATTCCGTACTGAAGTATAACTTGCATTAATTTTTCCCCAAATATTACAAACATATGTTCCTCGAACGGCAATTCAACTAACCCACCATTCACTATAGTAACTTTTCCTGAAAATGGAACTCAAAATCGCTGTTTATTTACACGGAGTAACAAAATTCTGGTAAAATTACAGTACTGCATAGTAATAACATTTCTGATTAAAAAAGAATAATGCAAATTCTGGTTAATTGAACCAAAATATATGGTATTTAAACAATTCTTTTGATAATTTCTCCGTTTATAGGTTAATGGTTTAGTGGAAATTATGGTTTTCAAAATTGTAGTTCTTATAACCACACATTTAGTAAAAAACACAAAACTGAAAAATAATTGAACCGAATAAATAGCTTTTATGCAGTGTTCTAGTATTATGATAAAATTACCAAATTTTACCACATTTACCTACTTTTATCACATAATTAAATCATATTTTAGTGTTAATTGTACTAATATCATTAACATAATACTGTGGTTTTTGGTGCTATCATATACCCAAAATAACGGTAAATTTCACCATATTCTGGTAGTTTTTACTTTACTTTTCTCAATGGTTTTAGTGAATATTCTTATAAAGGAAAACTGTTAGTAGAATCACCAACGTATCAAATTCCTCAGAAGTTGTGGTCATTTTCTAAAATATATTACTAAAGAAATTACCTTATAGTTTTGTCGAATAGGAATAAAAATTGAGGATCGATAAAATAACCTAGGTAGATAAAAGCTAGGTTTTAGGTAGTAGTTTTAACAACATGTATATTAATTTTAAGTGATATGTTAAAGATTGAGTTAAAACACTCAATTAATTGTTAACTTAAACACATATTATATGAACGTATACGTAAACATATACATACTATATAAAAGTATATCTAAACATATACAGATTATATATTAGTTTTAAAAGTTAAGCGTACACAGATTTAAAAGTTAAGCATACACTGATTCCTTCGAAGAGTTTTTTTAAAGAAAAAATAAGATGTAGAAACAAAACATATATGATTTTTAAACAAAATCCTCAGCAACAAAAAATATAAGCAAATAATGATGACAACAAAATATTATGACAATTCTGCTCTAAAAATTTATAATTTTAGGCCGAAAATTAATACAAACACTCATCTGTTTATTATACTCCATTTCAAATAATTATCAATTAAAAATATAAAATAAAGAAAAAGCAACTTTCATTAATTTATAAAATAATAGCAATATAACCTCAAGAATTTACGCTTTCTTTAAAATTTGTAAATTAAAAACATTTTTTGAAATATCGTTTGCTATATTCGAATGATTGTCAGTTTAAATTAAAAAATTTATGAGAAACAACTTTCACTTACATCTAGAAAATCGTCTGCTATAATCCACGGATCGACTTCGATTGGCAGTAAGAAGTCCTGGAGATCCAATCACGGTTATTGCCCGGCCATAATATCGGACGTCCGGTATAATAAATCCCTTTTTTGATCCAAGTCTCTGGGTCACTACCTCTTCGTCACCATCCTCCTCCCATTTCTGCTGAGGACTTGAAAAATCATCTGGTAGGGGGTCGACGGACGATTCTGGCAAATCATCTAAAATTTCCGATGGAATTCGTCTGAGAAAAAATTCACGCTTCGGCGGCCAAAAAATTATCTGTTCTTGTTTCTCAAAAGAATTAATATTCTCGACAGGATTGGGGGTGTTTCGAATGGGTGCGACGACCGCGAGCGATCCCTGCTTTTCCAAATCAGGCAGTGTTCGAAGTCGAAGGGACATTTTTCTTCATCTTCCTTTTTTTGTTTTCTTTCTTTTTTTTTAAATCATGCTCTTTAACTTTCCGCGCTGCGCTGCGTAAATTTGTGCACTGAAGCGATCAATCGTCAGCGGCTATTTCCCGCCATTAGGTAAGGGTGGTTTGGTTTCTCGGGGATTTTTACTTGTGACTAAAGTAGGGATTTTATTAGATGTTTAGGGATTTCGCTGTAAGTTCTTTTCTTTCTTTCTATTACTTTTCAATTCATTCTTATGTAGATTTTTCTAACAAAACAAAAGAACTCAGTCAATTGTCACCATAATTAATAGTTGGATGCAACCAAATAAATTAATTTAATTCCTGAATTATTTCATTTTATTTATTTATTTCATTTTATTTATTCATTTATTTTATTTTATTTATTTTATTTTATTTATTTTATTTTATTTATTTTATTTATTTATTTTATTTTATTGTGTGCGTAAATATATGCGGAAATTAATCTATCGCAAAAAACTATTTGTTTACAAAATATTCCCTAACTCTTCAAAATCCCTTAATTTTTTTTTTTTTAATGTAAAGGTGATAGTTTATAGGGGATCATTCTCTTCATTAATATATTACCCTAAAACCTTAAATTTAAATTCATTTGAAACTCATCCTATTATTCTTCACAAAATATCTACAAATATATATCAATTTTTAAAAAAATTCATTTTTATTACAAAAAAAGAAAAAAAATACAGTAATATAATTAAAGTTTTTAAACATTCTTTGGATTTTAAACATTCTTTTTTTTCCCCCTCCAACTATGCCAGCCACTGAGTTAAGACTATTTTAAATAATTAGGATAGAAATAGCACTATTTCTAATAGCCTTGATCAAGAAATTTTTAAGTCTGCTATCAGATTTGACGTTAGTATTAAAGCACTAATTGCGAATTTCGTAATTTCACTTTGTGCAAAAATTGTGTTTTAAAATTGTTTGGAGCACATGCAACAATATTTATCTGAATCAGCGCTCTCAATTTTTTTAAGCTACATTCATGCTTATTTTGGCGGAACCCTAACTTTATTATTAAAAAAAAAAAAAAAAGAAGGAAAAAAAATTAAAAAAAGAGAAAAAAATTCATCACCAAATGTACATATATATAATTTCAAAAATAAATAAATATGAACAATTTCATATAAGCCACCGAAATACTAAATGAATTACGGTCTATTGATTGGATATATTTATATTTATAGTGGTTAAAAAAAAAACCTAATTCTCAGAACCCCTGTCCCTGAATCTAACTGTCAGAACCTTACCGTGGAACCCCAGGGTTCCTCGAAACATATATAGGGAACCGCTGATCTATATGATATCTTCTGTACCCAGGAACTTGAAATGTCGAAAACTCCAAAATTTGATACATTTTTCAATGTCCTCATGGCAGAAGAACGTATTATTGTAGAAAGCTTTTTTTTTTTTTTTTTTTTTTTTTTTAAACTTCCAAATTATATGAAAACACAACTTTTGAACTAACAAGCTAAGTAAAAATCCAACCTTTGTAAATATGAGTGCCAATTTCGTTCCTCCTTAATATATATTATTTCTGCGTGTCAGCAAAAAAACATATCCATACCTGTTACTGTTTACTTACTCCACCATTATTGAGATTTTAATCTTTCTAAACAGAAATACTTAAATTAATTAATAAATTAATTGAATTTAATTAAATTAATTGAATTAGCACATTTGAATTAGCATATTGTATTTGTACAAAGTCTTTAGTAAATTTTCAGATGTTTTTATAATTTAGTTTTGTAAATTTGCAAATTTTACAAACTTTATTTCTGTATTTTTTGCAATTTTAAATATTTTGTATTCTTATATTTGCAGACTCTTTCGGATTTTGTTTCTGTATTTTAATTAATTCTTTAATTATTTATAATTCACTGTAATTTTAAAGTTCTATTTTTAAATCTCTGTGATTTTTCAGAAAATATGTGTTTTAATTCTTTGTAATTTTAAAGCTCTATTTTTAGTTATCTGTGATTTTACAGAAGCTTTGTTTTTAAATCTCTGAACATTTCCGAAACTCTGTTTCTAATACTCTGTAATTTTGCATAATTTGTAGTTGTAGATTATTTACGTCGCACTAGAGCTGTACAATAGGCTATTGGCGACGGTCTGGGAAACATCCCTGAGGATGATCCGAAGACATGCCATCACAATTTTGATCCTCTGCAGAGGAGATGGCACCCCCGCTTCGGCAGCCCGACGACCTGCACGGGAAGTCGAGCACTTTACGGTAGAACAGTATAACGAGGACCAATACCGCACACCCTCGGTTCCTACGCAGACTGATCCAAGCGGTACCCCACCCGAACACTAACAGCAGCCAGTGATACTTGACTTCGGTGATCTGCTGGGAACCGTGTCTTAACGATCAGTCCACTGCGGGACAATTTTGCATAAGACACGTGATTAATGATTTCTGGAATTTAATTTTGTGATTTTAGCAAATTTTTCACAGAGTATACTTTAGGTAACAGTGTTTTCAATTCTTTCCAATTTTTAGAAATTTTGTTTTTAATTCTCTGTGATTTTGCATAAGACTTGTGATAAATAATTCCTGGAATTTGATCTTTCATTTTATCAAAATTTTCTTGAAGTACATAATTTAAGATTAAACGTGGAAGTTGAACTTTTCCACTAAGGTAACACAATAATGAGTTAGAACACTTTTTTCAGAAATACATTATCTCTACTTTTCTCACTCATAATAATAATACAGTCGCAGTTGCAACAAAAGATGTATTCTATTTCAGATTAACTGCTTCTAACGTTTAGCTTAGCTTAACTTCACAGTTACAGTTAAAATCCTTTTACAGACTTCTTTTCGGAATACTATAATAGTTTTAATCCTTAAAAAAAATTCAATTGAATCATGCAGACTGAGATCCCAGACTTCTATGACTAATCCTAGAATTGTTGTTGTGGCTATAAACGGCTAAGAACTGTGACGTGACAATAATACGGAACCAGAATAGAATAAATTTGGTGACAATTCATGTATGATGACTACTGGTTTTTCTTTCGTGTGCCCATGGAAATAAGCACTTTCTTTGGGGGATATCTCATGCTGAAACTTCACCATTTTAAGTCATACTTCAGTTGCTTTTTTACAAAATATATTTCTTGTCGGAGATTCCCTTTGAATCAAAATAATTTGGTAACTTTGCGGGGCCTTTGAAAAAAGGATGATTGAGGGTACTATTAGCAAAGAATAGTAGACAGTATCAAGGTAACAAGATTAGCAGCACCATTAAATATATATATCTAATAACTAAGGCCCGGATTTTGATGACATTTGCATTTTTTGCATTTTTGGACATTTTTTGTTCTTTAGAGCATTTTTTAGATTTATAGGGCATTTTTCTTTAAATTTTTTGACGTATTTTGAATTTTAAAGCATTTTTTAAATTTTTTTTAAAATTTTTCCAATTTTTATCATTTTTTTATTATTTTTTATTACTACACTGGCTTCCAATCAATGAAAAAAATCTCTAGGATATTAACAGGCGAAGCAACATTTTTTCAAATTAAAGAAGAATTGTCAGTAAGTGAGGCCGTCTTTTTCAAGTACGCACCAATAACATCAGTAGACGTTGAAAGAAGCTTCTCCAGGTATGAAAATTTACTTTCAGACAAGAGATGCTCGTTTACATTTCAAAATACCAAAAAAAATTTAATAATCCAATGCAATTCTGATATTTAGTAACATTATGAGATGGAAGTTGTTATATTCAGTAAAGTTTTTATACAAAATGAAAATGTTCTAGAGTCAATATATTTTCCTTCTTTTTTTGTTATTTTAGGATATAAAGCATATTTTCCAAACTTTAATGAACGTAGAACAAGTATTGCATTGCTTTATATTTTTTTAAATGACTCATAATAATTTTAAAGAGTAAATCATTGTTTTAGTTCAATATTTTTACTTTATTTAAGTCATGTCAAAAGGCATTTTTAGCACAATTTTCGCATTTTAAGGACTTTTTTCACACTTTTTAAGCAGTGCCGTAGCGAGCTTAACTCGCGCCCGGGGCACAATACCTTTTTAGCGCCCCCCCCTCACTCGAAAACCATCTAATATTATAAGCAAAATATACTCGCAAAGTAATAAATAAATTAAATAAAATAAATAAAGTCATAGGCTCAAGCTAGGCATTAAATTTGAGACAAAAAATGTAGTTGAAAAAACAAGACTAGATTTTGAAATGTATATGATCATCTAGAATTAGTTCAAAAGATACCCATTATTTATTTTACATATTTATAAAGAAATATTTTAAAAATACGCAGTTTTAAAACAATAAAAAAGTAAATATTTATTATCTTTAAGGAGACACATATATTTAATAGTATGATTATAATACATTAATAAAACTAATTACTATGTATAAATTTTCCGCTTTTGTTTAAGCAAATTTCCTTTTCATCAAAGTTGATCATTTCAAATTTTTTTCTTTCCACACTTAAAAATGCTAAGTCACTTAGGCGATCTTGTCCCATCGTTGATCATAGATATGTCAAAATTAATTTTAATTTGCTGAATGACCATTCGCAGTTAGCAATTGATACTGAGATAGTCAGGAGTATTTGAAGTGCCACTCTCAGGTTCGGAAAAACATCTTCTCCATACGGGATTATAAAAGTAAGAGATTGTAATGGAGTTTTAAGTTCTATTTCTTTTCTACTGAGGAGTAGCATTTTGCAGTCACATACTTCGATAAAGAGTTCTATTTCATTGAAATCTGTATTATAAAATTCCCCCAAATTTTTAAAAAAAATTTTCAAGGTCGTTATCAACATTATCCTTGTTTAATAAATTTTCAACCTCTAGTAGAAATCCAAATTTGAAATTAAGGTCACTTAATCGTGTAAATCCTGTATATATTTCTTGTTGGAGATGATCAAGAACGCTTTTCATAACGCGAGAAATTTCACTTTCTGCGGAAAGACTGACATCTCTAGCCAATTCTCCGGGCATTTTGCGGCGTCTTACACGTATTGTTGCATCAATATCCCATTTTTCACAAAGAGACTTCGCTTTTTCTATTGCCTCTTCACAGAGCTTGTCTCGAATTTCGGCTAGTTCAGTCGCTAATGATTCAAGATCATGGAACGCTTCTCTAAAATTCATTCTAGGATCTTGTAATCTGAGCTGCACACGATCATTCCTCCTTAAGATTTCATATCAGAAATGAACTGAAGTTATGAAACTAAAAGTTAGTATATTTCGCAACAGAATTGGAGCACCCCACCCTGCAAATATTTGGAGATAATATATGTAACCACACAGCGTAGATGCCATAAGGAAGTGCTGACAGACACAGGTCGAGTCAGCCCTGCCATTAGAAAAGACGTGTCATTTCTATTATTAATATATTATTACAGTTTGATTAGTGTTCCTTTTTATTTACGAATTAACATTTATTATATTTCACTGGCACTAAATTTAAAATATATTTTCCAGAAATAAATTATAATGAAAATAAAAATTATCCAACAATTTTGTTTTGTTGACCATTTGGCGCCCCTTTGTGAGTAGCGCCCGGGGCATGATGCCCCCCCTTGCTCCCCCTTCGCTACGCCACTGTTTTTAAGGGCATTTTTTTGCACTTTTTAAGGGCATTTTTTGCACTTCTTAAGGGCATTAATTGAGATTTTTTAGCTCATCAAAATCCGGGCTCTACTAATAACTTTGAACTTTTGTCTAAATTATTGAAATAGACATAAAATTAATATAATAGACATAATCATTATATTTTAAGATTTTACATGTTTAATCTAATTGATCTGCACACAAGTAATCAGGGAATTGTCAAAACTGGTCCCTTTAGTCTTTCAAGATAATGTTCAGTCATTCGAGTGTTAACTGTTGCTTAACTAATCTACAAATACTTCTTCCCTAACGGTTTCAGAATTTTAATCCTTAAAATATGGGAAGTATTAGTTTTCTGGAAAATATGGTTATAATAGTTCAGACAGGAGAACAGTCGATACTTTGAAGCTAACAATGTTAATTTTACTTTTTGTGTATTTCGTCATTATTTCATGAACATTTAAGTGAAAAAAATAAAATAAAAGCGCTTACAATAGTGAACAACGTTACTATACAAACGTTATTAAATATTAAAAAAAATTGATGATTTATTATTGTTTATTTAAATAATGATGAATTAAACTTCAAATATTAAGATATAGATATTTTTTACATTTTTTTTAAACTATTTAGCCAAATGAATTTTTAAACTATTTAGCTAAATGACCAAATTATTATATTATAAATGACTATAAATGGCCAAAATCCAAAATTGAAAAGAAAATGGTTAAATAGTTTCTGAGCATTGAAACTTCAAAATAGTCTTTCTTTAATATTTTATTTCTCGAGAACTATTCGGGAAATTCTTTTTAAATGTTGTAATAAGTCGACGGCAAACACGTTATTTTTATTTAGACTTGGTTTTTGTTATCGAAAAGTATACCACAGAATAAAATGTTATCAAATGAGCAATTATCAAATTAGACAGATCACAAACACCTTTTTTTTTTTTTTTTTCCAAACTATTGAAACTTTTTTTTAAAAATAAAGAAAAGATAGAGGGAATATTTCAAATTTAATTACTTCCAATGTCCTTAAGTTTCCAAAGGTTTCCATTTTTCTTTTCTTTTTTTCTTTTTTTTTTTTTTTTTTTTTTTGAAAACGCAAAATACTTTAACGAAATTGGAGAAATGTAGTACACGGTTGAAATCTCCTCAACCAAGCGTCGAAGCCAGGCACCATCGCGTACTGAAACCTGATACACGGTGATATCCATCATTTGAAAAGGAGGTAACAACCAGACATAGGGGGGCGGGGGGGGAGGTGATTCGGAATACTTCTTAACCGGATACACTTTTAAAAACAGCCATCGATTTCACAGAACTACATTTCCAGAGAAGAACAAGAAATAAATAAAAAATAAAAGATTCGGGGCAGATAGGGTTACGCAGAGATTGTTTACTTAATCTGCGTGAAGGAGAGGAAGAGAAATCGAGTTGAGGAATTGTTTTAAGTTAGAATTTCGTTAAATTTCCACAGATTAGTAATAAAATCGGTTACGGTTTCTTTCGAAATTTTTTGAGTAACGGGTCCGACTTTTTAACGTTGTAACCAAATTGAAAATTCGAAAGCAAAATTTATACTTCGTCGAACAAAAATCGTAAAAAATATTGTTAACCAAAATTGTTTTTTATATAAATCTCTAGGGAAATCCACTGCTCGCTACCTCTCGCCAACCCCACAGCTAACCTCTTCAAGACCGACAAAAAGAGAAAGAAGCGTTTCTCCAGGCACACTTACGCATCACGTACTAAAGAGTGCGTATATGTACTAATAGAAGATGCGATACGAGAGCACCGTTTCATAATTTTTATAACCGTCATTGAACAACCGACCATATTTCGAGTTAACGACAAGCAATGCTCAACTCCGTAGCCTTGTAATTTTAAACCTAACTCAGAAGACAAGGGAACTACTGGATTGGGAGAAATTTGCCTTCGTTTAGGACCTTTTGATGGAACTAACCCGCATTTGCGTTAAATGGAGAAGAAAACCGCGAAAACTTCCTGATAGTCTTATGGCAAGGGGACTCTAACCAATGATCCGTCTACCACTGAGTATATTTTATGTTAGCTCTGTGGTTGGTCCGAACCTGATGTGGAGTTCGTATCGACCTACCATCGCTGGGATCCGAACCCAGTTCACCTCATTGGAAGACGAATATTCTATCCACATAGACATCATGGCTCCAATGAGGTTAAAAATCCACATATCTGTCTTTTTGACAGACTTTAGAGTGCTTTTTCTCATAGGTGATAATTTTGTGTTCTAATCTTAATTAAATTCTTAGAGAATTTTTTCTTTTAGAGATAAAGCTTTGAAGTAAACTTTTTTATCTTAAGTATAATACACTTATTTAAACTGTGCATGGAATAAACATTTTATGAGGTATTACAATTTTTACAGCTTCTTATATATACCTAACAGGAATTTTTAACCTTTTTTACTACTTTTTTATCAATTAATCTGTAAAAATTGTTCTAATTGATGTATCAACAAAGGAATGTACAAAGTTGTTAAGATGAATATTGTAAGCACTAAGAAAAAAAAATTTTTAAAAAAATATGTTGAAATAGAAAAGCCTTAAGAATATAAAAATTTTGAATTTTTTCATATTTTTTTAAATTTTAAAAAAATTAAACAGTTTAACTATTTTTTGAAGATAAATTATTGATTGCAAATGAAATGAGCATGTGAAGCCTCCACAAAATGAATGATTATACCTTTATTTTAAAAAAAAATTATGCAAACTATGACCCCTTAATAAAGACGAGAGCATCCCTTTTTGCAATTACTACTGAGTTATTATAATTACATTGGCAATGCCATATTATATTATTGCTAACTGCACACACAATGCATTCTAATTTACTACAAATAATTTTCCTTTACCCCAAGAAATCCGCACGAAATTTAAACTGAGAGAGATGTCTTACTCTTTTTTCAGATAATAGCTACAAAAAATTATAATTCTTCTGTCAATAGTTTTTCTTAAATTGAATTACGTAATGCAAAAAACATTAAATTTGACTTTTGACATAAAATAACTCAAAAACTAATGACCGCTTCAAAACTATTTTGATCAGAAAGTTTTTTAAGAATCTCTCTTAAAATGTGGAAAATCTCATTTGATAGTTTTTGAGTTTAGCAGAGTAAGAAGCGTTAAATGACGTTTATCAACGTTTGCATCTTACACATCACATCTTACTGTAAATATAAATTTTAGTGTTACCGAGTACTAAAAATGGGGGCAGGCACTTTGCGCCAAGTAGTTTCAAGAAAATTATTCTTGGTGTTTCACTGCACAAGAAACTATTCTCGGTTCTTGGTGTACTGAAGCACCAAGAACCAAGAGTTAATATTTAGCGTTTCATTACACAACTTTGGTGTAAAGTAGTTGTCACCATTTTTCTGTGAAGTTTTTTTTTCCTTCTTTTTTTTTTTTTTCTTTTTCTTTTTTTTTTTTCTTTTCTTTTTGCAGTGCAATGAGAAATCGGGATAGCGTGGCTGGTAGAGCGTTGGGCCCATATCCAAGGGATCGTGTGTTCTTTCCTCGCTGGCCGAAAACTCTCCGTGTACAAATTGATGACTGATGCATGCTAAATCTGTCGACGTCACAAAGTCCTCCACCTTTTCATAACAAATCAATACTTCTAGGGGTACTGGATGAGAGTGATCGTGCTTTGGTTCAGGTGAAAATTATGATCGGCGGATGGATGGTATGTGAATGTGTCCTCCTCGTGAAACGGGCTGTGACGTTTGCGTGTGGTAAAAGTTAAATTCTTGGCCATAAATGGCGCAACTGCAAAACAAAAATAAGCACACCTCTCCACCTTAAATAGGTTTGTTGATATAAGACAATAAGTGTCTTAAACAACAACTACAATATAATGAATGATCCTTTAACATAGCGTTCTTTCGAATAGTTTTTGAGTTACGAGAGGGAGAAAAAAACATGCCCAGCAAAGAATTTTTTTTTTTTAACATTGAGAGTTATTGTTGAAGCCGGTATGAATGTAGTAATAGTAGCGCCACCTACATTAATTAGAAAAAAGAGTCAGTTAATGTAAAACAACCAAAGAGCATACACGCTCGGTTTTTGCATCTCCGCAGCGCTACCAGCGCACCCGCAAAATAAATTATATACAGTCCATTGTCCAAGTTTGATTTTTATACACCCCGCAAGCTATCGCACAACATCTGGTCCGAACGATCAGGAGAATAAAGATCCAGTATATCGCAAATTTACAATAAAAATCCCGCATTCATTATTGGACTGACCACGCATCGCATCATAAATAACGCAGCATATCTCCAGCCATCGAATTAGTGAAAGGTAGGCAAATTTTCATCATTTATTTACCGCATAATTTCATTTTATAAATAATGGATAGCATTGAGAAATGTAGAAAGAAACGCGCTACAATCAGAACTAGCGCTACAAAACTAATAACAAAAGCAGATACTATAATACAAAGTGACACTAAAGAAATAACAGAACTAAATGAAATATTTGAGCAATTAAGTCAAAAGGAGAGTATTTTGACATCATTAAATTCTGAAATTGAAAATTTAATTTCGGTTCCAGCAGAATTCGAAACTGAAATTAGCGCTAGCGAAGAATACAGCGAAAAAATCATCAGTGCTAAGTGCAAAATTAAAAATTGCTTAACGTATTTAGTATCAGTTAATCAAGTGAAATTAACTCCCGCAAGTTTTGTAAACAATAGTGTTAGCATAAAATTACCAGAAATTCCGCTTCCGAAATTTTCGGGTAAATGTGAAGAATGGAGTACTTTCAAATTGCAATTCAATAATGTTATTACATCCAATAATCAGTTGACAAATGCACAAAAACTACACTATTTAAATTCAGCTTTAATCGGAGAAGCTAAAAATCTTATTACATTAGATGATACATTCACTTCATTATATACAGCTTTAGAAGAAAGATACGAAAACAAAAGGTTAATCGTAGAATCTCACGTTAAATCAATATTAGATATAGAAAAATTAACGCATGAGTCGGCTAAAGACTTACGTAATTTAAATGATTGTGTAAAGAAAAATATAAGAGCATTAAAAATTTTGGAGTATAATCGCAATGATCTTTCTGATATTTTTGTTTTAAATATAGTACTTCAAAAATTGGATAGGGAAACTCGAAGGCAGTATGAATTAAATATTAGCTCAAACGATGTTCCTAAATTAGATGATTTATTTTCATTTTTGGAAAAACGAGCTCAAATATTAGAAAATGTTAGCAAAACCACTCCTTTAAGATTTAAGTTAAGTCAAGAGAGAAATCCTAAAACGAAAACATTTCTAATCAATAAAAATGTAACTCAATCATGCATTTTGTGTAAAATGAATCATCCTATCTTTAAGTGCGATTCTTTTTTGAAATTGAATAGTCATCAGAGAAGTGAGCTGGTATCAAAACATAAATTGTGTTTAAATTGCTTAAGCAGTCAACACAAGTTATTGAATTGCAAATCGAAACATTTATGCTACATATGCCATTCAAAGCATAATACACTACTCCATAAAGAACGCGAAACTATAAACAATCTCAGGGTCATGATCTCAATCCCGAAGCAGCGGTATTTAATATTCATCAACAAAATAATGAAATTGTTTCTGCTTCTTTATCTTGCATTAATTCGAAAAATAAAACAGGGCTTCTTCCGACTGTTTTAATTTGGGTTTTAAATCCTTTAAATGGATCTTATATGCAATGTAGGGCGATATTAGATTCAGGCAGCATGTCGAATATTTGTACAGCTAATTTCGCTAATAAATTAGGTGTACCTCAAGAAAATATAAATTATCGGGTTTCGAGTTTGGGCGGAAACGAAACTACAATAAGATCAAAAATACAAGCTACAATTTGTAATGGTAATAGCTCTTTTTTGAAAACTCTTGATTTTTTAGTGGTATTCAAAATTACCGATTTTCTTCCTGTTACATCCTTCAAAGTAGATAAGTTAGAAATTCCGCAACAATTAGCAGATCCTAATTTCGCGGTAACTGGAAGAATAGATATGCTTTTAGGCGCGGAGGTATTTTTCGAAATTATCAAGGCTGGAGATATCCGCGTTGCAAACAGTGATTTGGTGTTTCGCAATACTGTTTTTGGATACATTGCAACTGGAGCAATAAATTCCCGCACTCCAGAAATTCACTGCGGTTTCATAACCACTCAAACAGAAGTCGAAGACTGCTTAGAAAAATTCTGGAGAATAGAGGATATAGACTATAAAATGAAAATTCAGAGTGAAGAAGAAAAGTATTGTGAATCACATTTTCAGAATACTTATCGCAGAGATGAGCATGGACGATTCATCGTAGAGATGCCAGTTAAGGACGTTGAGCGTTTAGGAGAGTCCAAAGACTTAGCCGTGCGACGTCTGAATCAACTATGGAAAAGATTATCCAGAAATCAAGAATTGCAAGATTTATGCAAATCATTTATGCAGGAGTACTTAGACATGAATCATATGGAAAAATATGATGATAATGAAAGCAATTCCGGTAATCAAATTACCTATTACCTCCCACATCACGGTGTTTATCGTCCAGAGAAGGCAACCACTAAGTTACGTGTTGTGTTCAACGCTTCATCAAGTACCTCAACGGGTGTGAGCTTGAATGATGTCATTTTGAAGGGGGACGTGATCGAGGACATTTTCGAAATCATGACTCGATTTCGTAAACATAAATATGCTTTCACGGCAGACATCCAAAAGATGTTTCGACAAATCAAAATAGATCCATCGCAGCTTGATCTTCTAAGAATTGTTTGGAAAGATTCAGAGTACGCAAAACCTGTAACATTCAGACTCAAGACAGTCACTTACGGAACTGCTTGCGCTCCATTTCTCGCAATCAGAACTCTCAAGCAGTTGGCTAAAGATGAATCACGGTTTCCACTGGCATCATTAGTTCTTTTGGAAGATATTTATATGGACGATATCGTTTCAGGTGCTCAAAGTTTAGAAGGTGCTCAGAAAGTGCAACAACAGCTGAACGATATTCTAGCAACTTGTGGAATGTCTCTTCATAAGTGGAACTCTAATTCAAGGGAGTTAAGGAACAGTTTACCATTAGGTGACCCAGCAGAGCATGATTTTGCATCAGAAGTTGATGCGAGTGTCAATACTTTGGGTGTAAGGTGGAATTCAATTGAAGATCAATTTACGTTTAAAGTATCCATCCCAGAAATGACCACCAAATTCACTAAGCGTGAAGTGCTGAGTTTTATAGCAAGACTGTATGACCCATTAGGCCTTTTGCAACCTGTCATCACGAAAGCAAAGATGTTTCTCCAAAAATTGTGGGTACATAAACTGTCGTGGGACGATCCCCTTCCACCACAAATCGCAGGTCAGTGGCTTAATTTTGCATCTTCTATGCAACATATAGAAACTATTCGCATTAATAGATACATTTTAACTGACTTTTTCACGAAAACTGTTTTAATGGGTTACGCTGATGCCTCGGAATTAGCGTATGGAGCTGTGGTTTACATGTATTGCCCAGGCCTAGCTGAATCAAACACTTGCCATATTATTGCAAGCAAATCTCGTGTTGCACCCATTAAAGTAATTTCTATACCACGTTTAGAACTATCAGCTTGCTTACTTCTTTCTCAACTTGTAAGAAAGGTTTATAATTCTCTTAAAATGGACATTGACGAAGTCATTTTGCATACAGACTCGACCATCGCACTTGCATGGATTAAAACGCCAGCCCACCAGCTTAAAACCTTTGTTGGAAACCGAGTCTCCAAGATCCAAACCTTGACTGAGAACTACCAGTGGAGACATATTTCCACTCATAACAATCCCGCAGATCTCTTTTCCCGTGGCTTGAATCCTCAAGAACTTTCCTCATCAGACTTGTGGTGGTCGGGTCCGTCTTGGATGAAAAGTGGTGAAATATCGCATTTGGAGGAAATCCCTCTCTCAACAGACGCTCTCAAAGAAGAACGCAAAAAGATATCGTGCTTGATTGAAACAACTCCTATTGACTTTCCGATCATTTACAATGTTTCATCACACGTTAAGTTAAAAAGAATTATAGCTTGGTGTCTCCGCTTCATAATGAACTGTAAATCTCCGAACAATCGCATAAATGGTTATTTAACTAGTAGTGAGATAAAACTAGCTAGAAACGTTTTGGTCAAAATAGTCCAAAAACAAGAATTTCCAAACGAATATCACCAGCTAAAAAATAGCAAACCAATTTCTTCGAGTAGTAAGATCTTCTCCTTGAATCCGTTTTTGGATGAAGAGGACCTTATCCGTGTTGGCGGTAGGTTAGAAAATACACAATTATCGAACGAAAGAAAACATCCTATTCTCCTACCGAAAAAACATCACTTAACTAATCTAATTATAATTCATTATCATGAATCCTTCTTGCATGCTGGAGCACTTTTACTATTATCAGTTATTCGCAAGGAATTTTGGATAGTAAATGCTAGATCAGTTATAAAAAAGCAAATCTGGAAATGCATAAAATGCTTTCGATTAAAAGAAAAAACCGCGACACAGATAATGGCTCAATTACCACCTTCAAGAGTAACGCCTTCTAGAGTATTTTCCATGACTGGTCTGGATTATGCAGGTCCATTTTTTGTGAAGCCGCGATCTGGACGTGGAGTTAGATCAGTTAAAATGTACATTTGTATATTTGTGTGTTTCGCGACAAAGGCGGTGCACATCGAAGTTGTTGGAAATTTAACCGCTGAATCATTTATTGCAGCTCTAAAAAGATTTGTTGCGCAAAGAGGAAAACCAAATGAATTATTTTCAGACTGTGGTTCAAATTTTGTTGCTGCAAATAAGGAAATTAATCGAGTAGTTAAATCTCTTCGAAAAGAAGAATCCATCCATCAGTATTTTGCCGATGAGCAAATTAAATGGCACTTTAACCCACCTTCAGCACCTCACTTTGGAGGAATTTGGGAAGCTGCTGTGAAATCCGCAAAATCGCATTTGAAAAGAACAATAGGTGATCATAAATTGACCCTTGAAGAGTTTTTAACTCTTACTGCACAAATTGAATCCTGCTTGAACTCTCGTCCTTTGTCTCCAGTATCGGACGATCCCGCTGAGCTTTCAGCACTTACCCCAGGACATTTCCTTGTGGGAACCGCTCTTTTCTCTATACCAGAAGAGAACCTTCTAAGCGAAAACATATCCCCATTAAAACGTTGGCAGTTGACTCAAAAACTTTTCCAGAATTTTTGGAAAAGATGGGTTAACGAGTATATTTCCAGCTTACAGCAGCGCCCCAAATGGTTGCGAGGACAGCCTAATTTGAAAATTAACGATTTAGTTCTCATTAAAGAGGACAATATTCCACCTTTGAAGTGGAAATTAGGGCGTATACAAGAAGTTTTTCCTAGTGCTGATGCTAAGGTAAGAGTGGTCAGTGTCAAAACTGAGACTGGAACTTATAAAAGACCCATTCACAAACTGTCAGTTTTACCTATTGACTGATTAACTTTCTTTATTTTATTTTAGACTTATACTTTTCTTTTTGTTTTGAGTTATAGTTATCCGGTTTATACCAAGGAATCTATACATCTGTTTATAATTATATATTTTAATTTTATGTATGTTGCATTAGTTTTTTATAATTATCTTTTATTAGATGTGTATAGTTTAATTTTGTTTTTTGTCAATTTATGTGCAAATTTTGAAACTATGTTTCAAGGTGGCCCGGTATGTTGAAGCCGGTATGAATGTAGTAATAGTAGCGCCACCTACATTAATTAGAAAAAAGAGTCAGTTAATGTAAAACAACCAAAGAGCATACACGCTCGGTTTTTGCATCTCCGCAGCGCTACCAGCGCACCCGCAAAATAAATTATATACAGTCCATTGTCCAAGTTTGATTTTTATACACCCCGCAAGCTATCGCACAACAGTTATAATACATTAAAACTTTTACCATTAGTAATAATATTGAGTTGTTTTTCATTTTCATAATAAAATAGCTATTGTGAAACAATTCTTATTCTAAAATGTTCGTAATATAATGGTATGAGATCGTTAAAACAGCCGAATTTAATTATTTATTGAGATAGGTTCATGCTCAAAAGTGCCTGCATTATAGATAGTGAACCTTTGTGGTTATCTTTCTAAGTCACCTTTAACTAAAACCGAAACTTTTTGCACACAAATATAAAATTCATTTAAAAAAAGGATAATTCCATGCAGAAGTTTCAGTTAATATTTATTATTTTTATTATTTTATTTCATAAGATTTGAAAAATTTTTAAATTGTAAGGTATACAATTTGCATACCTTAATTGTAAGGTTTACATCATTTTAAAGAATGTAATTTTGTATTACGAAATACAAAATGTGAGCGAAATCGGACTAATAGTTCTTGATAAATTAAATTTCAAAATACGACTTCTTTAAAATTCAAATTCTGAGAAACTGTTCAGCTGATTTTTTAATTTTATGCGGCAAAATTCTGTATTTTACCATATAAAAGTTCATTCTATAAAATGATGTAAAAAATCGTGTTCCTTACTTAAAATTTAAAACTTTTATTACGACTGCTATAAAATAGAACAAGAATAATAAATATTTACTGAAAGCTATTTTTGCATGAGATTTTAGTAGGATAAACAAATTGTGTGCAAGTATTATTATTTTTTTTGATTCGCTTAAGAAGCCACGTGATATGACGAAATATGAAAAAGTGACAGTAAGGAACCCAAAATAGTTCTCCTGAGCAAACTGTCAGGACCATATTTCCCAGTTCGCAGTTACCTCCTATATTTTGGAAGTCAAATATCCGAATCCATCAAAGTTATGTTTATTCAGAGAAAGTATGATTTTGTGTCTGATTCCGTAACTTAAAATATCGTCTACACTAATTAATTAACATATTTGAGGCCACACTTTGAACCATTAATATTGAGTCCCAAAACGTGAAGATCCAATCATTAGATCAAAATTTATTCATGGTGGTCCGTTTTTAATTTGCACACTGTGCACCAATGATGTCAATTTATGATATCTAACTGAAGAGATTTGGGCAGTAAATGAGAAAGTTATTCCAGATTTCCAATTCAGCATTACTATATCCACACTAGATCCCCTCTCCCCTTTATACATTTGTAGTTTACAGTAGGCACAAGTAAAATTTGCCGCTTAAAGTCTGAGAAAATTGCCTCGATTCTCAGATTTTTGAATGGCATTTAACCTTCGACACGTAGGTTCACTGAAAATATTTATGTCCTAATAGTTAGTGTGCAAGTAGTAGAACATATAAAAATCGGTGTCGTAATTCATTCGTTTCACCAAAAGTGGATTGGATGCCTGGCATAGTCCGGTTGGGTAAGGCGTCGGGCCTATGTCCAAGAGGTCATGTGTTTGACCCCTGCCAGGTCGAAGACTTCCCGTGTAGTAAATGGTGACTGGTGCATGGTGCATGTTAAATCTGTCAGATCATGAAGTCCTACATGCTCCCATTACAAATCATACCTCTAGAGCAGGGTTTCTTAACCTGTGGTTCATGGACCCCTTAGGGGTCCATGAGTCATATTTTGGGGGTACGCCGACTACTTTTAAGACGATGGGATTAATAATATTTAAATAACATTGATCTTTTTTTTCTAAAAGATGAAAATACATACAAATTTGAAACTAGGTGATTGAGATACCCCAAATTCAGTGCGAACCCTCTAATATCCCTGTCATATTTTTAACATTCTGCACCAACCGGCTTTCCGTTTGAACCATCCGGGGCAATCCCCTGATTACATCCGATTTGCTATTTTTATAATCCTCTATCAACCCCTCATTTTTTATAAGCCGTCCCTTTGCTCTTTTCTCTTAGATATGCCAGATATCCTCCACAATATGAGGAGCCACATTATCGCAAACCGTATAAAAGTTTAACATTTTTAAAAACGCAAAGTAGCCTTCGAATTTTATTTCAATTGAAAATAAAGTAAAATAAAAAAAATTGATGGTTTTTGCAATACTTTTTTTACAGGGGGTGGTCTGTGACTTCTTAAAAAATTTGAAAAAGGGTCCATTATACCAAAAAGGTTAAGAAACACTGCTCTAGAGATACTCAATTTGAGGTTGATCGCTCTCTTGTTCAGGTCAAAATTACGATCAGTGGATGGATGTATGAAGGGGTCTGCCCAGCAAACAGGCTGCGACGTGCGTGTGTGGCTAAAATCATACTTTTGGCTATAGATGGCGCCACTGAAAAGCAAGAAATGCATCCTCTACCTTAAATTCGTTTCGTTTCACCAAGCTGGCTTACTAACATTAGCAGGAGACATTAGAAACAAATACAAAAGTAAATTGATGTGTTTTTCTCTAAATTTTAGAGGATATTAATAAAATCCCCCTCCCAATTTAAAATAAATTTTGAGGAATCTCTTTTTTTTATTTATTTATTCATTTATTTATTTTTTGCAAAAATAATAAAATGAAACAAAACATGTGGCGAAGAGTTTCACATGAAGAGCATATTACTTTCTCTGAATAAACATTCTTTTCTTCAGCAAATTCGGATTCTTGTTGGGAATATTTCGTCATATCTCGAGAATTTTCAAAGCGATTTGGAAGATATTTGCACACAATAAAATTTATTTAAAGTTAATTTCATGCAAAATGTAATTCTTAGTAATTATTTATTGTTGAATTATTCAATAACGGTGCAAAAATGTTAAGTTGTAAGATATACAAAAACATCATTTTAAGGTATAAAATTTTTAATGAGAAAAAATAAAATTTTGAACTTAAATTTATGACTTTTTAAAATTGAATAAAAGTTTTTCTTCTCCATTCCCCTCATCACTTATGGTAGATTTCATGGTTTGGTTTATTGACTTTTGTAAAAAATATAAATAATTAAAAAAAAAAAAATAGAATGGCAAATATTGATTACAAAGTCAGCCGTTCGTTTTACATGATAAGCTGAGCGTCTAAAGGACCATTTTTAATGGAAGTGCATTTTTGATGGAATTGGCGATCGAAATGGGCTGCAGGTGGCGTAGAGCAGAACTCTTTTCCTATGGCAACACTTCACATGCTTTCCCCATTAGCGTGTGGAAAGTCATAGAGGAAGGAAGTGCGTTAGTTTCTCTCTTGATTTTCATATAGATTAAAATCTTTTAACAAGAAAAACTATATGGAACTGAAAACTACATTAAACATAGTTCTAAAGAAAAGTATCAGGGAAATTTTAGAAAATATTTTTATTAAGTAAAAAGGAAAAATATTAAGAAAAGGGAAAATATCGTAGTACATTCCTATATAACTGAAAAGAGGAGGAGAGGGAAGGGAGAAGGGCTAAAGGCATGAAACCGGTCTCTCCCCAGATGGCGTATTCGAGTGTTGCGATCGCGAATCGCATGCGTATGTGGTTCGGATTGGTGTAAAAAATTTACCCGCGAGAAACTCACTAATAAAGTTCATGTTTGCATTCAACTTTTTCCTCTGTGAAAAAAAAATTGCATTCATCTCTTCAAATATTTGTTCCAACTTTTGCTGTTATTTGAATTCGCGATCGCAACGCTCGAGTACGCCGTCTAGCGGGAGCCTGTAAATATCAGACATTAATTTATCACGTTTTCATTTAATTCCATCAAAAACGTTGACAGAATCAGACGCCATTTTTTAGCAGCAAATAAGAAACAAAATTTCTCTAAGGAAAAGGCCGAAGAACATGAAAAAAAATCTCCAGAATATTAGTAAATCTTTCAGGAACAGAAGACGCCAAACATTTGAAGAAAAATTCCTCAATAATTTTGAATTTCTATTATCAACAAACTTGCAACTGATGACTTCCGATTTCGGATACTGTTACAGATGTGTGTATTAAGGTAAAATGCATTTCTTCTGTTTTCAATTCATTACGAATTAAAGTGAAGTCAACATTGCTTTCGTCATTCCAGTGAATAAATATGAATTCAGAACATACAGAATTGTAATAGTTATAGCATATTCTTCTTCATTATAGAATAGTATATATTTCTGTATCTATATAATTCGGAAAACAACAATAAAAAATTATCCAAGTTACTTGAAATAGTGCCATTTGTGCTGATTCTTAATTAATTTTAATCGTTTTCTTGATAAGTATTTTTTAGTTTTGAAAGAATAAGTTCAACTAGAATTCAGCTATTCTGTTTTTAGCTACATATTCAAATTCATATCAATTGGGTATAATATAAAAAAAACACAACTACTTCCACTTAGTAGGAATAACATTTACCATTTACCATCCACATAAATGCCACTATCCACATAAATCAATTATTAATCAAAAATCGAATATCAATTACTTTTCTTTATAATGCAATAAAATCTGGCGAGCAGCTATTTAAACGATCAAACACTTCGTTTGTTTATTTGTGGCTTGAAGTTAGGCTCGCAGAAAATGCCGTTCATGGGTTAAATTTAGTAGGCATAACACAACCTGTGACGTAGGCTATAGTATACCCAATTATAAAATTTTGCTGTGTAATATGTTATCTAAAAGTAATGAAGGGATAAACTATGTATCTATTATTTGAGAATAAAGTTTTCAAACAAGGAACTTATCATTTTGGAATTCTCCGGGAATTATAAATCAGGTAAGTGCAATGATTTTTACAATAAGAAATTTGCTTGTAAATATTTTTTTTTCATTTGATGATGGTTCTCTACAGAATGGTTTTTTACGTCTGATTAAGAACTGTAAGAATAATAAAAAAGAAACAATGTGAAAGTTTTTATTTCAATGTAAAGAATTCTTAAAATCGTTTATTTATCCTAAGAATTCTTTATTTTCAGTTTTTTAGTTTATAATTTTTTGATAAAAATTGTTCTCAAAATACTTTTTTTGAAAAATTAAATGGTATAACATTATGTGTTTATGTATTCTTCTTGTATATTCCAATGTTTGAAGTAATATGATTCAGAAAAGTATGGAATAAAAATTCGGTACTTCCGTATCAACGCCACCGCCGCTACAGATTTGACGGTTTTTAAGTGCCGCCAATCTACACTTAAAATTTTTGCGACGATTCATAAAATAAAACACTTTATTTAAAATCAAAATAGTCAATCGGATTTCGTTGGAAAATGAACCGAGATAGAGAGTTTACCATAGATTCAAAACAATCATATCGCCATATGAACTCTGATAAATAAGATTCCAAATGAAATAACATTTCCAAAACGTACGTTTACCAAGATAAAGTTTCATGTTGTGGGAATTGGGACATTTTCGTTTTTTCGGTAAAATATTTCCCTCCTGAAAAAATAAAATTGCATCTTGTTTTGTTTTTGGCAAATTCCAAAGACGAATTTTCGTAGCACTAAAAATGGCGACAAAAAAGAATTGTTTTTTTGTTTTTGTTTCGTCAGCATTCTTTATTTTACGTTTCTTAGTTTCTAAATAATGATTTTTATTGAAACTTGAAATTTTTTGATAAAAATTGCTGTCAAAAAAGTTTGTTTACAAAATTAAATTTCATAAAATTATGAGGCTTATGTATACTTTTTGTTCATTTTAATTTTTGAAGTAATATGATTCTTAAAACTATGGAATCTAAAGTTTAAATGGGCCTTTCATGTTATATCATTAAATTTAGTAAAACTATTTCTCGGGCATTAGGTTTTAACTCTTATAAGAATATACATATTTTTTTCTGTTAATGTACAAATATTTTTCCGATGTGTTTTGGATATTCCTTCTCTAATAAAAAGAGATACCATTTTGCTTTCGTTTGCATAAGAAAGAATATCAAGCATTTTTCTTTTTTTAAATTTAATTAGCCACAATAAAGAAGGAACGTTGCAATGCTACGTGCTACATTAACGACGTCTCTAGAGTAACTGAATGACTGTTCATATAGAAATCGCAGGTATTAGTCTCATACAACAACGCCCCCTATAGTTCTTTGCGATCGCGAATCCTGATTGAAGAAATGATTTTAGCTCAGGCAGTGACTATGTCTCATAAAGTTGTTTGCCTTTGTATCGATTGCTTTTCTGTTGAGCAAATACAAGCAGCTCGAAGCGTTTCCATTTTTATGGTAAATATTTATTCCGCACTTGTTCAAACTCATACTAGAGTTTAAATTTCTTAATTTTAAAAAATATGAATATTTTTTCATCATTTTTCTAAACAAAAACTTCACTTTTTTCTCGTTTTTTCCTTTAATGTACGAAAAGTTTTTGATATCCAATGTGTTTTTTATGTTTATATTTCTTTATTATGCAATGTTTTTTTATTTGGTGCTGAAAACCTTTATCAAATAATTAAACATTAATTATCGTATCTTAGAGACTTGAGGTCTACATTAATCTTACGCTTAATAGTAGAGATTCATGTATAAAACTTTTAATTTTCTAATATTTTTTCCAGCATAGAAAAGCATGTTAGATTGTTTTTGATCACTGAGTAAATAATTTGACATTTTCCGTTGAAATTTATTGCTGAAAACAATAAGCATGATTATTTTTCATGATAAAACTTACAAAATACACAGATTCATTCGGTTAGGGATTATTTTTAATTTAGTTCATATTAAAATTTATTGTATGTTTCCACAATTTAGTAGATTCTTGATAAATCAGCTATTTTAACCACACAGATTTCAACCATGTATTTTTAAATGATTTGTATCAGGATCTTCTAATTTCCGTTTAAATAATTACTTTATTGATACATGTTTATAGTACTTTGAGTTTACTTTTTGAATAGCATCTGAGAATTCACATCACTCAATATTTTATTTAAAAAATATATTGTGGTTCACATCAAACAATCTAATTGCTCTAAATACCCCAAAATGACAATTTTACTAACATTTATGTACAGCATAGATGCATCCCAATTTGTGTTAGGTTCTAAAATAAATCCGTATACGATGAGTATTTAAATAATTCAAGGGAAAATAGAAATTTCATTTAGACTGTGGTTATTTATATAAATGTTTACAATTCTACTTTAGATATTGTAAAATATGAAAAAAAATCTACTAATAAATCTAGGAAGCATATTATTCAAATTCTATATAAGAAAAAAATGGCACCATGGGTGCAAGTCTTCCGTCCCCAGGGCGGCTTTTCGTCTTTCAAAAATTTCCGCGGACGGAAGTAAGACGAAAATCGGAAAAAAAAATTTCTGTCCTTAAAAATATTTTTTAGATCTACGTTATTGGTCTACTTTCTTATGACCTGTTGTTATTTTATCATAAGACACATGAATAAATATTTTTTGTACAGTATTTAAACTTGATGTATTATGGTAAAGATTTCTTAGATAGTTTGCATATGGCGAGGGGGTATTGTGTATATTAGGTATTTCAGTCAAAATATTTTCAGTCTTGGCCTTTTTTCCAACTTGCACCCATGCTAGTTACTGGTAAAGCAGTTATGAAATATTCCTCATAGATGCTCATCTACTCAAACATAACTTTTGCATTGTGCATTGATAATTTGTTTGAATTTTTGCGAAACCAACGGATTCGAAAAAAATCATTTTCAGCACGTGAAATACTATTCTATTTTAATCAGAATTCCGTGCTCATTAAAATTTGACGAAGTTATTTAAATATCATAATGTTAACGGGAAAATCATTATTCTCAGTTATTTCTCATTATCATACTTCATCATGTTTGATGGCCAATGCAGGGGATGTAATGTTAAGTTACATTTCATTAACTGGAGTTCACATTTACTTGAGAAGCATTTACTCATTTAAACTAATGATACATATGGAATAGCAGATTTGTATAAAAAAGAACAAAATCTTTATCTTATATCATATTAACTTTCAGTATACCCCTTACTGAAATGCCTCAGAGAGCATTTCATCATCATATTGATCACTTTTTTATTGAAGTTCTACCCAGTGAATGCATAATTGTATTTAAAACTACTCATTATTGTTAAACGTGAAAAATACAACTCTAGTATAAGGCGTTTTCTTCAAGTTTGTAATTGTTTAATTTGAGAACTGACAGTCTCATTTTTACTGGCACGGATACTTTTACAAAATATAATATACATTTATGTTTAACTGTAGCGATAATACACACATAAAAGATAAATATATTTTTTTAGAGAAATAATTTCTTAAACTAATATCTGTCTAAAAATTTTTTTTTAAGGAGAAAGAAGAAAGAAATTATACTTATTTGCACAAAAAATTGATTTAAAAACAAGAAACATGTTCCGTAAAAATAATTATTTCATTAAACCGCAATTTTATTAAACGCATTTTATTATTTTTCTTAAAAAATACAATTTCAAAACAAAATTTTTCATTTTAATCGCAAAACCTATTTTTTCATGATTCGCAAAAACTAAAACTTATATTTCCTGTAACCTATAAATATATTTTTCAAAAAAAGATTTGTGACAGTTTTTCTTAAAAAATTCGAGTATGAATACTCGAAAACTAAAATTATTTATCGAAAAAAAATGAAAAATACTTTTTCTTTTATAAATCTAAAAATTATTTCTCTAGAATTTAAAGCAGAATTTAATTCTAGAACAGAACTTTTTCTTAAACTAAAAAAACAATTTTTATAAGCATGCAAAAAATTACTTTTTTTTGAAATTCAACATAGGAAACTTATTTAAATAAAGTTATTGTTTTTGTTATTAAAAACTAATTTACATTTTAATTAAAATATAAATAAATTTTATATCTGTATTTCTAAAACAAATGTTGTTTAATAAAAAATGAAAAAAAATTTTTCATCTCTATGAAACATTTTTTAGGATAATTTTCAGAAAATAATTAAAGGACTCACAAAATGACTTTTCTTGATAATGGATTCTTCAGTATAATAAACTTTTAGAGTCTAAGATAAAAAATTAATTCCTTTGAAACTTTAATCAAACAAATGAACTAATTTAATAAAATACAAACTATATTCTTTAAAGAAGAATGTAGTAAGTAGAAAAGTTTCATGAACTTCCAGTGCAGATAACGTTAAGGCTAGATAGGAAAACTGAGTTGCGATGAATAATACATGCCAAGCAAAAACTCTGATTTGA
The DNA here is from genome assembly GCF_982258835.1 of Parasteatoda tepidariorum. Taxonomy (NCBI): domain Eukaryota; kingdom Metazoa; phylum Arthropoda; class Arachnida; order Araneae; family Theridiidae; genus Parasteatoda; species Parasteatoda tepidariorum. The sequence goes on along the minus strand of NC_141756.1, from coordinate 21,665,806 downwards.
TATAAAAACTTACAGGTATTCACAAAAGGGGATGTTTTTGTGCATTTCACACAAGTGCACCACATCTAATGAGAACACTTTTTCAAAGAATCATCACAAAATATAAAACCTTTGTTCAATTTTATTTAAATTCTTATTTTACAACCGTATTATAACTAATTCCCTTTTAGAACTTTCAATTTATTCTTAATTCTGCTATTATATATGACATAACTTCTTTGTTTATTGACGAATTTTACAAGAAGTGATAGTAAAAATGTATTAAAAAATCAAGTAAATATCTTACATTAATTAAGAAATGGCCGCTGGAATCTGAAATATATATTTTCTTATCTCTATACAAATCAAGTATCTATCAAGTAAAAATAGTATATCAATAGACTCAGATCTTTACGCTTAATTCTGAAAATAATGTATAATTAAGTTCCATATTGAAGAAAAGTTTATCCGAGTCCGAGCTTAATCCTAAACTCTCTCTCGTTTTGTAATCAGTATTCATAAAAGTCTGTAGACACTTTTGAATTTAACTCCCAATTTGAAAATAAAGTAAGTTATTATAATTTTTATAATATCAAATTATGAAATGAAGTATTTGCAGTGGGAAAAATTCGCATTTTATGTCTCTTCGATTTAAAAAATTTATTTGTAATTTAAAAAAAGAAAAGAGAATTCATATATAATTGATAACATAATGCACATGTCCACCATTAACTATACGTGTATTGGCGTCAAATGTCCGTTTTGACATCACACCAGATCGGGTACTCCCTCAAGCAAACCATGTATACCCAACCTAGATAGAGAACCAATATTTTCAGGCTCCCGTTAGAGGACGTACTCGAGCGTTGCGATCGCGAATAGTATTTTGCTCACTCTTTTTGTAAAAAATATTAGCTATATTTTTGGTTATTTTAATTAAATTACCTTCACATTGTTGAATTATAAAACAAACAAAAACGAATTGGGATATATTTTAGTTTAGTTTTTAATATCGATTAGAGATAATAATGGTTACTCAGTTCCTCTCCTTGTCTACCACAATTATAGTTTATTATTGTTTGTTTATTATTATATTGTTTGTTATAGTATATTATTGTTTGCCAAGCTCCTCTCATACCGTTTTTCAATCATCTAGAAATTGGTAGACTTTTGACGCCACTTAAAACAGCGGACGATTGTTATGCTTAAGCCATAGTTGATATAGTTAAGGACTCTACGTAAGTTAACACATAGATTAATAATATTTGCGTTATCTTTAATTGTATCCATACAGCTTGGAATGTCTAAATCATGCACGATATTATTATGTTGATATGTTAATAATCTACCTTTAAAAGCAACTTTAAATAAAATCAGGTTCAGATTATGTTTAGCTTTATGAAGCTGTAGCCTGGTTTCTTTACTGTACTTACCACAAATTTCACATTTTATTTGTTTGTCTCTCTTTTTCTTTTGAGGAACTATTATGCTTTCATCAAAAGGGATATTGTCTGACGAAAGGGTATTTTTCTATCAGCTCAGCTTTTTTATATCTCGTAATGCATTGTATTTTTAGTTCTTTAGCAATATTATATAACTCTGGTAGTTTAGGTTTGTTTAATTTATGTAAGAGCATTTGATCTTTTCTAGTGTATTCACCACATTGTTTGAATTTAATCTTCTTAATTCTTTCTTTCTTTGTTTCTGCTATTATATCCTGATCAAATAGAAACATTTTATTAATTTTCTTATTTTCTCTTTCTTTTTTCTGTTTTATAATTTCTCCTATTAACTCATGTTTAGTATAACTCTTACGCTATTACTTTTATTTCTTAAGGATAAGCAGATTATGACATAAAAACTCAAATCTACTCAACTAAAAGATTCTTAGATTTGAATAATCATTTTACTCAGTTAACATTGCAACCTAATATACTATTTTTACTTTTTGTTCAATTTTTAGTTGCTTTAAAATTAGTTCATGTTTTTCATCAAAATGTTTAGTGACATTATGTAAAGTTAATTCCTCTGAACAGGTTTGACTGGAAATAATTTTGTTTAAGTTCATCATAAAAATAAATATAACACATTTGCTAGTCTAGTAGCGAAATATAAAAACTTGTTGAAATAATTTTTTCAGTGTTTTGACAAATTTCTTTGTTTACTCTTTTTTTTTAATATGCATGAAAAGATTGCAAATCTTAATTTCTGCACTTAATTTTACTCTTCAATTTTAATGAAATCATTAAAAATGGAATGCAGATAAGTTTCATACATTAACTTTTACAATCTGAATGGCGTTAACTTTTAACAATCTGAAAATGTTTTTATTTTTAAAAAATCCAACCTGGGTGTGCAACAATTGTCTGATAATTCTATTGGCGAGCTCTGTTAATTAATACAATTTTATCAGTGCTTACATTATAATAAAATTGTTTTTTAGTAATTTTTTATTTTATTTATTGATTCTTTTAGGAGGGTAAATAATTTGCACTGTTGCTGATGTCATATGTATAATCAATGATAAACAATCATACTATTTTTATAGTCCTTAATTTTTTTTATAAAAAAAAACTTCATTTTTTCCTTAAAAAAATTAAAAGTTCTTAATTTTTGCTTTGTTGAAAGAGAGGGAACCCTGTTATTATATGTAATTAGAATTTTACTCATAAAAGTAGTCTGAATGCGCATAAGAGTGAGTATGCACATAAGAGATAAGAGTCATACTGGTGAGAAACCTAATTCTTGTAGTTTCTGCAATAAGAGATTTTTCATGATGTTCTAGTCTTACTGAAATAATCACGTTCATATTGGTAGATGTGAAAAGAGTTTTTACAGAAGACTCATCTAAATAATCACTTGCGCACTCATACTTGTGAGAAACCTTATGCTTATAGTATTGGTTATAAGAGTTTTTCAGAAAAGAGATGTTTAACAGTACATGATCGCATTCATACTGGTGAGAAATTTTATTTTTGTAGTAAATGCAATAAGAGTTTTTCTGAAAAGTGTTATGTAACTGTATACAATCGCATTCATACTGGTTAAAAACCTTATTCCTGTAACATTTGTAATCAGATTTTTTCTCCTTACAAAGTTAATTCCTAATACTGCATCATTTTAAGAAACAAGTTGCCAACAAAGTAATTTTCAGAATAGTTTATCTAAAAGAATAATAATAATTCAATGTATTTTTGATGCATGGGGCATTTTTGACGTCCAAAATAGAAACTTGCAGACAATTAAAGTTCATTAACAGTGTAATAAGAGTATTTCAGAGAAGAGTAATCTGACTCTTGTACTTAAAATTGCTTGTACTTGTTTGTACTTAAAATTGCTAATGGAATGGTCTCCTGTGATTTAAGATTCACTTATTTATTTCAGAAACTAAATGTTTAGAACAAATCCCCATCCAGTCTATTATGGAGTGTCATCAGGTACATTGCACTCCATGGAATCCTTATTCAGCCAGCAATTACCAGTTGGGAGAGTCTGCTTCAGTCAATCATCCAACAGAAGCCCCCAAGACAGATATAATGGAAAACCAGTGATTTGTTCCATCAATAAAACATTTGAAGGCTTTGGGTCTAAAATACCAAATAATGGACAATTGGCCCTCTTTCCATTCATAACTCCTGACTTGTGTAACGAAAGTGAGGCCGTTGATGCGTTCCGTGCCAATGTGTTATGTCCATTACAAAGTTATCTTAATTCGTACAGAATATTCAGAGATGTGCCCCAACCCCCGACTAACTTGTTCTCTCCAGACTTTCAGCTGTGCGATGTTGAAGATTTCCCTTTTCTATGTGTCGAAATTAAACCTTGCAATGCCTTTTGCAAGGCCGACATCACCAGATTTGATACGATGACTCAGCAAGATCGAGCAGAAGAGTTAGCTAAATATACTCCTCTTCCTGAAGGTATAGTTGCAAAAAGATTCCTAAAAAGCATAAAAAGACAAAAAAAAGAAGGTGGAGAAAAGGAATGTATTGGGCAGTTTAATTTTCGACTTGCACTAAGACGATTAAAAGTGTATTTATATAATATGAGATATACTGAAGCTTATGGAATACTGTCTACATACATTCATACTTTTTTTGTAATACTGAAACGAGGGCAGGAAAATAAATCTGATGAATTGTTAGTGTCTCCAGCTGTAAAATTTAATGACTCTAATATACTTCAAAGAATAGGAGAATTTATATACAAGGCACAAACAGCTGTGAGAGATCCCATTCTAGAAAAAGAAAAACTTATCTTATTGCCCTTAAACAAAACTATTGACTCAAAGGGTCAAAAAAGAGGGATCACGAAACCTGGTGGGAAGAGGAGGAAGAAAGATGAAAAAAAATGTAGCCAAAATCTGGGACGCAGTGTGAGTATGGGAAACGTTATTGGAGTTGGCAGAAATGGAAGCGTTGTTGAACTCTTTGATGAAAAGAACCAGTTATTTGCTGCAAAGCTAGTTGGTGACAAGTCCAAGGATAATATTAAAAATGAACTAGACCTTGAACTGAAAAATGAGGATAATATCTATAAAATTTTGAAACCATTACAAGGTGACATTGTGCCAAAGATATATTTTAGTGGATTTATGGAAGGCAGGCATGTAATAGTGATGGAGTACCTTGAAGCTCAATCAATAAATATGCTTCATCATCTATCTAATGAGCAAAAAGGCGCAGCTCTTGCTGCGTTAGAGAAGATCCATCAATTAGGAGTTCTCCATGGAGATATAAGGGAGGAGAACGTTTTAATGCATAAATGTAATGACAAGCAAGCCTACATAATTGACTTTGGCTTTGCAACAGAGTGCAACTCATTTAAAGCGTTTGCCAAAGAAAAACAGGAACTAAAAAATATTCTTGGTATGAAATAGAATATATATATATATATATATCAATGGTCATTTTCCTTATTTATTTGATAAACCATTGATATATTTGTATACAATGACTGAATGTTTGCTAGTTTAGTGTATACTTTAGAAGAAAAAAAATTTTTTATAAAATTAAGTTATACTTGTAGGATAGGTTAATTTTACTTATTTTTTTCTGTCTGGCTGGAAAGCAAATAGTGCAAAGTATTTTTGTATGTTTTTGCCTAATATTTTATGATAAAAAATTCTAAAATGCGCACTTAAATGTATATTTGACTTTGTGAGTTTCTTGTTATATGACTTATGGAAAATTTCTTCAAGCTCTGTATTTTTTAGTTTCTTGTTGTTGGACTAAAGTAAAAAGTTTACAGCTGTCATACTTCATAATTTCCTCTGTGTTGTATAATTTTAGAATTTCTTTTAAAAAATGAGCATTTTTTTAAATTTCTTTTTCTGATTTTTTTTTTTTTTTTTATACTTTGAAATAAATACTAAGATATCTTCCATGAGCAGGTTATTAAATTAATTTCACTTATTAAAAAATTATTTTGGTTGTTGGTGTTTTAATTTTTTTGGAAGGGGGGCACACACATCATTGTTTTTCTTTTTTTTGACTAATTAGTCACTAAAAAAATTATATGGAAATCAGGGAGTTTATTTATACACTCTTGATAAAATCATGAAATATTGATGCATTATAAGCAACGAGATAGATGTGTTAAATATATAAATCATTATGTATAAATTTAACCCTTTCAAAAACTATTTTTAATGTGTTACATACAATTAATATTACATTTTCTACCTTATATTCTTTATGTGTAAAGATTTTTTTAGAGACCACCCTTTAAATTATTTTCCTAAAAAAATTAAGGACAAAAGTTAGATAATTCAGAAAATGTAATAAAAACTTTTAAACATGCGGTAAAGCTACAAATTTAAAGATTCCAGAACATCATCTTAACCCTAGCAACGTCATCATATGTATCCCACCTTGCTATGGATTCTTTTTCATTCTCATTTGTAGAATCCCATAAAAAATCTTCGATCCACATTTGGAAGTCCATACTCTGTAAAAGATTTTACAATAACTATAGTATATAAGATTATGAAATTTGTCCTACAACATTCAATAATGTGTTCAACATTCAATATAGCATTGTTTTGCAGTATACATATATACAGTGTGTAAGCATTTTTTCCATTGTTTTATTATTAATTTTTAGAATTCTCAAACTACTTTATACTATACTTTAATTTATGTTAAACAAGAAATTTTAAAATGCAGTGTTTGCCATCTTGTATTGTATATCTTTTGTTTAAAAGGTAACTAAAAAATGTGTGGCTAGACAGGAACAGTTGATTAATTTTACTCCATTTTATTAAATATGATTTGCTGCTTGAAAAGTCAAATTTTTATGAAATCAATCAAATAAAATACTGAGTTATTTAGTGAATATAAACAATCTAGTCCTTTTTAAGTTAAAGGGAAAAAAAAAATTATGATTCCAGATTTACATTTCTATTCAATAGTGCAACATAACTTGTGAGCTCGTATTATCTGCCTTGTGTTATATATATCGTTGAAGTAAAATGACTTGTGTGATTTTACTCGTCTTTATGAAACTATGTGAACTGCTGTAATGAAATTACAAGAAGTACCTACTTAAAAAAAAAAAGTTTTGTCTATCCAAAACATTTAGTGACTAAATATGTGCCTAGTTTTAATAAATATTTGACCTCAATAATTTTTTTTTGTACACGCACTAAATAACTAAAGTTTTGTCATTGACTATTTTTCACACTTTGCAATAGTATCCTGTGCTGTGTATTACAAAACTGTTTATATACTTCTATGTGCGGAACATAGAGTAAATTTTTGAAACATTGTTAGAGTTGTTTATATAAAAACAAGCAAATCAGATGAACGCTGTATAATAATGCTGCTTCATGCAGAGATTTGTATGGCATAACAAACTAAAGAAAAAAAATGTTTTTACATTTATTAAAAAATTTTTACTTCTATTTTTTAAGTGATGTGATGATTCTTTAAGTCTATAAGAATATTAGGAATTTGAATAAATTGTAAAGAATTACTTGTAAGTATGCTTGTTTTTATTCTGTGTTTTAACATATAAGATTTAAACAAAACAGTTCAGTAAACAGACAATCTTTCATGAATTATCAGGATGAAATTTATGTTAGGTAAGATTGAACCATATTTCTAAAAAAAATTAAGTTATGAATTTCTTAATGAAAAAATTTGTGAACTTGAAAATTGTTCACATGAGCTATGTTCAGTCTTTAATGTTTGAATTCGTATAATCAAGCTAACATATATTTCATTAAAACTGTGCTAAAAATATCATAGTCACTAATGCAGGGTGCATAGCGTTTTTGAAAAGTGCTTAAAGGTGCTTAATTTTGATTTTCTTTTTATAAAAGCCCTTAAAGGTGCTTTTTTTCATTGGGTGTTTTTAAAAAGTGCTAAATTTTCCCTTTTTCAAAATGAGACTTTTCCTTTATTATGTTGATTTTCTCTACGAGTTATGCAAAAAGACACAGTTCACATTGTTCTATTCAACGTTTTCGAAATGAATTCAACCCCGATCTATTTCAGTGCATTGTCAGTTCGTAGTGTATGAAAACGCCATTCGTATTTCTTGATTCAAAACTTCATGATTTTTGACAATTGTTAAAAAAAAATGCCTTAAGTTTTTTTTCTTCCGACATGACGGTTAAAACAAGATAAAACCGTCAACTGTCCAACAAACTTTCCAACCCCGCATAATTATGATATTTTTTTTAAAGTGCTTATTTTTTGTTGAATAATTTGGCTACGCCCCCTGTAATGGTAAATCTGGGTTATGATTCCTTGAAAACCTGAAATTATCAGGGAATTTTTTTATGCTGGAAAAATCAGGGAATTTTAAAGAAAAGCTGGAAGTTTTTTCTTAGATATTTTTTTTAATTTCACTAATTTAAATTATTTACTAATTTTCTTACTTTAAATTCTTTTATCCATTATACCCACATTTTTTAGATGGAAATATATCTCCAAATAGTTAAAATGTCATCAACTTAGCTATACTTTGCTTGCATCAAGATTTGCTCCATTATAACCCTGTTAAACTTGAATGTCACTTAAAATTCTCTCATGGTTTCTAAACAATGGGACTGTAATTTAAGAAAGGCTAAGATTGTGCTAGACGTGGTTTATATATTTGCTTCTGTTTTAAAATTCTGTCCGTGGGGTGAATCCATTTATGGCTCAAGTTAGATCTGATGCTTTGGTAGTAGTTTTTTTTTCTATTCTGACAGAATGGGTCAAATTGTTTTTGTATTTTTAACTTAATAAAATTCTCCAAAAATTGGTAGTTATAATTTAATAATAATAGATTTCATAATGCACTCTTTTTCTGAAAGCTTTTGTGTTCCCATTCAAAGAAATCTGTAAATTATTTTTTCTCAGCAAACTAACTAATCACACACTTCTTTACAATCTATGAACAGCAATGTTTGTTACAATTGTTGCATTAATGCTAATTTTTTCTATTTCATTTTAACGTTTTATAACATATTTTAATTTAAAATAAAGTTTTTTTTAGAACTAACTATATATATTAACATTTAATTTTACTGTTTTGTTGGTAAATATTTGATTTTTAATTCAAAATTCGAATTGTATAGTTATCACTATATCAAAAGTTTGTAAACGTTGCTTGCATTCCAGAGATGATATTTCCAAAACTATACCTCCTTTTACCCTAAAAAGCTGACAAAGACTAGGGAATATATAGGAAACATATTAAATGATGTATCTGAACATAAAATATAAATTTTTTAAATTCATATGTGTTTAGTCGGTAGAAGGAAAATGTAACTTAGTGTTTTAGTTATGCGCTGTTCAAGATTCTAGTTGTTAAAACAAAAACAATTATCTATGCTAAACTAAAAAACTGTGTGTTTAGATTGGAATTCTTTAAATGTTTCAATTTCAAATAAGAAAAAAAAATCAAAAAAGTATAAAATTTTAAGAATTTTATCTTTTTTTTCTATAGAGTATAAAACAAAAAATTGACAATTTTACATTTGTGACATTTATTTTAGTATACTGAATCTCTTGGAGTCAGTACCCACCCAGCCTTCAAAAAATCGATTTTTACATTTTTGAAATCTCTTAATCAAGAGCTTTCCAAAGATGTATAGTTTTATGTATTTACTCAAATTTAAAGCTGTTAAATTTTAATTTCAAAAAGTAAACAAACGCTCCTCTAGCTGTGCCACGCCCACATGTCCCGCAGTGGACTGATCGTTAAGACACGGTTCCCAGCAGATTACTGAAGTCAAGCATCACTGGCTGCGGTCAGTGTGAGGGTGGGTGACCACTTGGATCAGTCTGCGTAGGGACGGAGGGTGTGCGGTATTGGTCCTCGTTAAACTGTGCTACCGTAAAGTGCTCGACTTCGCGCGCCGGTCGTCGGGCTACCGAAGCGGGGGTGCCATCCCCTCCGCAGAGGACCAAAATTGTGATGGCATGTCTTCGGATCATCCATCGGAATGTTTCCCAGACCGTCGCCAATAGCCCATTGTGCAGCTCTAGTGCGACGTAAATTAACAAAAACAATCAATAAGCTAAAACTCAAGTCGAAAATTATAATGAAATAGTATCGCTACTTTGTTTCGTTAACACTAAACATACCATAGCCGGTAATTCTATGTTATATTGTGTTGTAAAATGTTGGTATGTTTCGTGTTAATATCAGTATTTTTAGTTTACTTGGTATTAATACTTACCTTAGATATTTTTTTGATGCTGAGCGTTGATATTTCTTTCGGTGCTATTGTCACTTTCTATTATTATTTGAGGATTTTAAAACTCACGATTTTCTTCTTTTTTTTTCCTTCCACGCAATCGTTTAGAACCTTGTTTAGTTAGTTTGACAGTTACTTTAATAAAACAGTTCTTTCTTAATTTGCTAGATAGAAATTTTGCTATCTTAAAACACATGCCATGACGAAAAAGAAAGAAAGAAAAGAAAAATTGACAGAGAACTCTCTTCTTAACCTCTTGAGATGAGAATTTTAAATAAGAGCAGAAAAAGCGATTTTTACTCAGAAATATTTAGCCTAGATGAAAGCAAACTTATTAAACATTTTTTAAATAAATTAAATTTTTTTAATTAACATTTTCAGCTAAAAATATCTCTGTATATTAAAATTATTATATTAATTTTATTGTATTAATTTTAACTGTATATTATATTAATTTTATTTAATTAACATTTTCAGCTAAAAATATCTCTGTAGGGGAGAGTGGGGTCAATTGTAACATTTTTTACTTAACTATTTTTAACTAACAAAAAATCCAATATATTATTAGTATTAATTGACAGACGAGTAAAGTAAACTATCCTCTACTAGAAAAAAAATAAATACTTATTTTAAATATTATTATATTAGTTATTAACAATTTTTGACAGTCGTGCACTTGTTACAACTGTCCCCACTTACGGGGTCAATTGTAACAGTTCATAAATTCAACTAAAACATAGTTAATTATACATATTATCATAGTTGTGATGTATTTTTTTATTGATCAAAATAGTAGTGATATTTTAGGAGTAAAAATAATAATGAGCAGAGATCTAAAGGGTTAAACTTTTAACTTTAAGGGGTTAAAAATTTTAATTTATGCTGTGAAAGGTGACAAATAAAATAACGCACATGCAACATAATATAAATGATATAGGAAACTATTGGTGGTTCTTAAAGAGTTAAGTAATGGTTTGTAAACATAAGATTATTTATTTTCAGCTGTTGCATTCGTCCCTTTACTTATTGTTACAATCGTCCCCAAGACGCCATTTCAGCTTCATTTGTTTAAAAAAAATGGTAGTTAATTAACAAAACTAATCTTTTTTTTTTTTGAAATGTTAATTAAGGTGTCCACTTTCATGTTCGGTTAATAATTTTTATTTGTTTAAACAAAATTATGTACTTTGTTACAATATAATATTCTAATACCAAAAAAAGTACTTAAGCGTGAAAATATCTTTTGTGATATAACTCTTTCAAAAGTACATAAAAATGGCTGCCAGCAGGGGTGTACATGTAGATTTATTAAATATACCTTGTGCGCCACCTAGGAACCAAATCTAGAACCCGACACTCGAAATTTTTGCTCTGTTACAATTGACCCCACTCTCCCCTATATTAAAATTATGTATTATATTAATTTTATTGCATTAATTTTAACTGCATTACATTAATTTTATTTAATTAACATTTTCAGCTAAAAATATCTCTATATGTTAAAAAATTGCAAGGGCTAAAAATATAGAAAGACTTGAATTTACGAAAATGTGTAGAAAAAACGATAAGAGGAGTACGATGGAATAAAAAAAATTAACATTCGATAGTTAGTTCTAGAATAATTAACTATTAAACTTGTAGCGGGAAATGCCTTACGGACCGAAATGATTTCTAAATTATGTATTATTGGTTGGATTCAAAGGTTCAAAACCAGGAACACTAGGGCTCCGCGGGACATATTTTGGCAGCCGTTAAGGTAGAATGTCCCTAGGAGATACTTTAACGCATTTTTTTACCTACTTTCTACACTTTGAGAATTGGACCATTTCATTATGGAAAAATACTTGATGGTCTGGAGAGGCATCATAATAAATAGCCGTATGACCTCCCTCCATGACTTTTAAAGTGGCGTTGTTACTGTTTTTTTTTTGTTGTTTTTTTAACAATCAATATTTTTTCTTGGAATCCCGTGTTCCCACTTTTAGCACTTTGCAAGTGGCGTCATTACTTTTTTTTTAATTTTTTTTTACTATCAATATTTTTTCTTTGAGTCCGAGATTCAGTTGGTTCTGATTTCATTTTAATGGACGACAGTGTGCTTTTAGCCCTTATGCATGAAAAGTCTGCGTCATCTATGCTTTGCAATTATGAGTGGACAAATTCCTGACAAACAGTTACTTCTGAGAAAGAACTTTTCTGCCAAGTTCACTATTTTTTTGAGAAAAATATCAGGTTGAACTAGAACTATTGAATTTCTCTTTTTCTCTCTCTCTTTTCCCTCATCACCTTTGGCAGATTTCATGATTTTGTTGATTGGCTTTTGTTAATATAAATAATAATGAAAAAGGCAAATATTGATTACAAAGCCAGCCGTTCGCTTTACATGATGAGCTGAGTGTCTAAAGGACCATTTTTAATGGAAGTGCGTTTTTAATGGCATCGCATGCGAATGAGGTTGGGATTGGTGTAAAAAACTTTTCCGCGAGAAACTCACCAATAAAGTCTTGCATTCTGAACTTTTTCCCTTGTGAAAAAAAATCGCATTCAATGAAAGTGGCCTGTTTCTTTAATCTTTGTAAATACTTGTCTCCAGTTTTGCTGTTATTCGAATCCTGATTGACGAGTGTTTTTTTTTTATAGCCACGGTCGCACTGTCTTGGCTGACCGCCCTCTTATAACCCTTAACTTTGGCGATCTGGTGAAATGGGTGATTGCCAAACGAAATCTATCGCCAACTGCTTGGATGCCCGCTTTTTGAACGTGATTGAAAATGGCGAAAATGTTTGAGCTGGAAAGATGTAACGAATACGCTAGGAAATACATATTTTTTACTACAATATTTTTATTCATGCAAAGTGATTTCTAGAAACTGGACATTAGTATTGCAGCGCTTGCTGAATTAATATAAAATAGCTCTTGGTGTCGACATTTTTACTGGCTAGCATTGCATATTGCAGGTATCATTTTCATCACTTTTCTTAGCATTATTGTCGGATCTGTGTTTTTATTTAAAGCAAGAATTTTTGTTGTTAATTATAAAGATTATTTTTGTGTGTGTGTGTGTGTATTGAATATTATTTGAAAGGAAATATGAATGACAAATAAGTTATAACTGTAATAAAACAAGGTTGGATGGAAACCACTTTTTTGTTTCTTATGAGTAAAAGGTTAAATTAATAATATTTTGCACCGTGATTTTAAGGTACGCATTAAAATTATCAACTTTTCTTGTATGAATATGCTTTAGTGGTATTAAAATAAAAATATTGATTCACATTTTTTTCATTGTTGGTTTTAAAAATTAGTTTACATGTGTTAAAGTTCTCTGTTTACATATTTTATTATTTGTTTGATGCTTCTATGATTACATTACTACTATAAATGATTTTTTTAAAATTTACAATAATATTGAAAAGCACAAGTTGTATTGTAACACAAATTGTGCTTCGTGATTTGTATATTCAGTTGCAATGCTTCTAGTTTAGTTCTAGGTTGTTATCATCATCAGTTACATATGGAAATAAGGCTCCTGCATTTACTGAATTTCTCACAGTTCTGACCTGAGTATTGTCACGACTACCAGGTCAGTCTTGTTGAAAATCCAGTTTTGATCCTTCAGTACCTACAGAAATAGAAATCTAGGTGAACCAAATGAATGTTATGAATAAAACTGATTGGATTAGTATACATTTTAATTTGTTTTAATGATGTAGTTAATAGTACTAGGGTAAATTAGAGTTAATATATTATATATAGTTTACATTTCTTATTATTTGTGAGATTCTGCTTATTAAACATTACTATAAGTGACATCTTGAAAATTGATATTATAGTTTGGAATAATACGAAAGGAGTAGAATAAAATTTTGATGGTTGATAGGAAGCACAAATATGTAACACTTGTAATGTAATGATGTGTTGTTTTGTTATAGGTTGACTTTCTTATCAACTCATAAAACGCATTATTTTAAAGCTCCTTCAACAACCTCAGTGTGCCTGTATGTCTGAAGTGGGAGTTATGTGTAATTTGTTAAATTACTTCTGTGTATTGAATTTTCTTGAATGTTATTTGAAAGGAAAAAGGAGTGACAAATGAGTTATAACTTTAATAATACAAGGTTGGAAGGAAACCACTTTTAAATTTCGTATGAGGAAAAGGTTAAATTAATAATATTTTGCACCGTGATTTTAAAATACCCAATAAAATTATCAACTTTTTTTGCATGAATATGCTTAAATGGTATTCAAATAAAAATATTGATTCCCATTTTATTATATTGTTGGTTTTAAAACTTAGTTTACATGTGTTAAAGTTCTCTGTTTACATATTTTATTATTTGTTTGATGCTGCTATGATAACATTACTACTATAAGTGATATTTTTAAAATTTAGAATAATATTGAAAAGCACAAGTTGTATTGTAACACAAATTGTGCTTCGTGTTATGTATATTCAGTTGCAATGCTTTTAGTTTTGTTCTAGGTTGTCATCATCATCAGTTACATGTGGAAATAAGGCTCCTGCATTGACTGAATTTTTCACAGTTCTGACCTGAGTATTGTTACGACTGCCAGGTCAGTCTTGTTGAAAATCCAGTTTTGGTCCCTCAGTACAGAAATAGATATTTCTAGGTGACCCAAATGAATGTTATGAAGAAAGCTGATTGGACTAGTATACATTTTGACTACTTGAAAGTAATGTTGATTAAAATAATGTTTTGAACATTTTAATTTGTTTTAATGATATAGTTAATAGTACTTGGGTAAATTTGAGTTAATAAAGTATATAGTAGCATTTTCTTATATCATCCTTTTTTTTATATTGTGATTGATTAACTCAACACCTTAGTACATTATCTCTCTCTTCTAATAATAAATGTTTTTAAAAAAGTTAATTAAAAAATTTTTTAAAGCGCAGAATATAGAAGTGATGGAAATATAAATATTATTCTATTATAAACTTAATAACTAGAGTTGATTTGTTATAAAAAGCAATGAAAAAAAAAACAATTTTTTTTTCGGGTTTACCCTGATCTCAGTGTAAAATCATTGAGATCTAGTCATATGGCTCTGTTTTCCTCTACCCCTATAATGGCTCTGGTATTGCAATATAAATAGTATTTTAGAATGTTTTGTTTCATTTTATTACATAAAGTGTCTTAACATTAAAAAGAAATATCAGCACTTTTGTAATTTCAAACATGATTGTTCTAAACTGTTGTCAAATTTTTGTCATTTTGTTTTCAAATTTTTGTAGCATGCCTATCATATTTATATCTTGTAATCTAAAACTTTCAAAAGTTAAATAGGCGCCTAATAAATATTTAGAATTATGAATGAAATGTATGACTGTCACTCACATCGAAAAGTATTACTTTTGGTATTTTATTTATCTTAACTGCTTTTAAAGAGCTCCTGTAAAAGAAGAATTTTACATTTTGTTCATAGACTAAAAATTTTATTTATTTAATTTGTAAAATGTACTGGATTTTTCTTATAATGTAGGTAGCTGTGGTATTTTTGATCCAAATGTATGTCTAAATTGTTTTCATTTTATAATAAATAAATGATTTTTCTACTGACTTAGTCTCTCTCTTCCTTTTTTTTTTCTCTTTGTGTTTACTAAAAAAAAATTTATAAAATGAAGAGGAATACTACTTTTAAACATAAATTGAATTTTTCTAAATATACTTAAAAGCTTAACTTCATAACTAATTAAATTAAGTTTTATAAAAGTAATCATAATTGAAATACACTATGAAAATTAAATTATAACAGAACATTTCATGCACCAAAACATGTAACTGCTTTATAGTAGTACATAATCAGGGCTCAAAGTAATCCTTAATTTCCTTTAAAAAAATAAGATAAAGAAAGTATTCTTAATTATTAAACATTTCCATAGATGTCCCGAAATTTTTGTGATTTTAAAATTTTGTTGAAATTAATAGGGAGAAAAATTACTATTTATCTAAAAAAATATTGAAGAAATTTCATGAAACAAAATAAATAACAAAATGAACTACGAAGTCTTCATAGCTCTCAAGTACGATATTAATCTACTTCCAGTATTAGAGACAATTACTCTTAAATTGATAGCATATTCGATGTGTGAGAGGAATATAGAAAAATCTCTTACCTCACTACTCCCATCATACTCTACTGTTTCTCAAAAGAAAATCCTCGTATTTTGCTACAACTTAACGATTTTCTATATTTAGGCAATTTTATTCTCTCTTTTGTGAGAAAGAAAACACATTTTTAAGAAATATTTCTTTTTTTCACTTAAGTACAGGAACTACTAAAACTATTAACAATTGAATATCTGCGAATTCATGTTAGCATTGTACAGTGGACCAAAAAAAAAAATAATTATAATAATAATAACTTTCCCTCATAACCACCTTCAATAACTTTCGTTCTAATGATCTGATTTTCACATACTAAGTGTCAATCTTAATGGTTCCTGAGGGTGACCTCATATATGAAAATTATTTAGTGCTAACTATTAAGTTTCGAAATCGGACACAGAAACGTACTTTCTCTGAATAAAAAAATTTTTTTTTTGCATATTTGGATATTTATCCGTTTGTTTATAAATTATTCATAATTTTAATTCGGTTTTTTATAAGTACTGAATGGTCAATACTTTACTGTAGGTAAAATTTTACAACTCATCATAGGTCTTAAAAACCAAATTACTTTTAGGCAAACTATAAAAAATAATAGGCTCCATGAACTTTTATTTTACAAAAAAATCTGAAATATAGTTTAACATAAATTTACAAAAAAATAGAGGGTTCGTTTAAAGAGTTAATAATGCAAATAGTTTTGAGAAACTAATTTTTTTTTGCAACAATACATGAAAAATTTAAAAATAAAATCAGATGCTGATTACAATTTAATACACTTAAGTAATAAGGAATTTATTTCGAAATATATATCTTTAAATTACGAATTTTCAACTTAAAAATACAATTTATTTGCCTCAAATGCCATGTTCTAGCTGTATAATACGACATATTCAATACCCAACTAATTTCTGTGATGGATTTTCCATTTTTATATAGTGCCACTATTTTTTCTTTTAGAATGTATGAGCAGTGGAACATTATTTTCTCTACTAAAATTAAATTCAATTAAAATTAGTAAAACTCCAATAAAAACTTGCAAATCTCTAAATAATCTACAACGGCAAAACTCAACGAAAAACTCTAAGTAAAATTTACTCTGCAATTTACTAGAACCTTCAGGACATAGACGTCAATTTTTGGCGAATTTTAATTTTTTCAAAGATTTGAAACTCTTTTTATTTATTTTCTTAAATTTGAAATTTCATTTAGAAAAATTAAGTTTTTATGCTTGTAGTAGTCTGTATCTTAATATTTTAACAGGACTTATATTGTCCTTAATAAATTAAGAAAACTGTAGCATTAGTGTCGTAATTATAAAGTTAAAATTAGAATTTGAAAAATCACACATTTCGTTACCACGAATTTACAAGTTTTTGAAATTAAATATTGAATGTTGTGGTGAATATACACATATTAAAATACTTCTTTTTAGTTTTGCTGCCACATGTTTAACTTCTTAAGGATCTAGATGGCTATTTAGCAAGAACTGAACAGGATAGTTTATCTCCATTACTATAGCCAACCAAATTAGCAAAAACTTATTTACAACCATTACCTATTTTTCGTTTTTAATATACTTCGAACCTATAAAAAATTGAAAATTATCTTACTTCCAATGTAACATAAACTTGTTCTATCTTTCAAAGAGAAAAAGAAATACTGAAATGCCAGCAAAATATGACATGTAAGAGGATGATACTGAATTTTATTGTCAAATCTAATTTGTTCCGACTTATAACAATTTTGTCAGAAAAAATCTGTTGAAATATTAAAATGTTGCAAGTTATATATCTCACATTCTGATTTTATAATTAAAATCAGAATTTAAAGCAATATAATTAGCTTTCCAAAACATACTGGTTAATTGATTTAATAGCCTTCATTTGATTATTTGTGTAGATTAAATTACGCAGATTAAACTTATATTTAACATAGTAGAGGAAAGAAATCTCTACAGTTGTCAAAACTGCTATTGAAATATGTGAAATGTTGCAATAAGTTTTTACTGATCCATTATTGAACTAATAAATGAACACATGGTATAACAATCAATGCTGTAATAAAAATTAAACTTCTCCAGAGATCTTGATAATTTTATTTTATCCTTCTTGATTACTTTATGAATTATTTTGAATAAATTATACATTAATGTCTTATCTGCAACCAATCTTTTCTTATTTATATGGAATATGCACAAAACAGAAAGACATAACAACACAATTAAAAAAGAAAAAATGATTTTAATTTCTTTATTTAGTATTTAATTTGGCCCTAAAGTGTGACTTTACATATTTATAATGAGAGAAACACATTTTCAGTTTTGCATTATGATTAAACTTGGTCATATAATACACGAAAAAGATTTGCTTGAATTTTAAGAAACATATTATTTTACTTTGATTAAAAAATATAACTTAATGTGTTCATTTATATTAACTCAATTTAGAAGTTAAACGCCAATTTTTAAGCTGAAATAGTTTATTTACATGAATATCTAATTTTAGAAAGAGATATTCTATCCTTATAACTTTTTTTTTATATCTAAATAAAATTTATCTGTTAGATAAATATTAGTTCAAAATAAAATCAATTATATATTGTCTATATTATCTTTTCTGCATTGATCTTATTTTCTTAAAAATTTTTTTTTTTTTTTAAATTCAGTAAATTTTTTGTGGGAAAAAAACGAGGTAGTTATTCTTTAGAGAATATAACCTATAATAGTTAAATTTATTCCCGTTTTGTGCTTTGCTCAAATGATTGTTCCAATCGTATACAGTTTATTAACTTTACTTAATTAAAATAACAATAGTTATTACTTAGTTAGATTAATAGTTATCTATATAACAAATTTATAACGAAATCGCGTAAATATTAAAGGAGTTATCAAATACCAGAGTTTTCAAAGTACTTAAAAAAAATTAATTAAACATTTCTAAAATCTTGCTTTATACATCTCAGAATGCATGCAAAGAATTCTTTTATCTCTAAATAGTACAAAAAATTTCTCAAAATTTCATGAAATTGACTTACATAAAGAATAGAAGAAATTGAATGAATTTGCAATCCATAGTAGTAAACTTGACATTTAGTGATAATCAATATACGTATATTCATTTCATTTACAGATCATTTGAATATAATATTAGTTAATGAACTCACTGTTAAGTGTCATAGTACTGAGATAAAGTTGCGGAAACATACATTATAGTTTTGAAACAAATATTTATCACTCTGACACAAACCACCAGAAAGACTGCATGAAATATTAGATTTTAAAATTATTATATTCATTTCATTTACAGAACATTTGAATATAATGTTAGTTAATGAACTCACTGCTAAGGGTCATAGTACTGAGATAGAGTTGCGGAAACATACATTATAGTTTTGAAACAAATATTTATCACTCTAACACAAACCACCAGAAAGACTGCATGAAATATTAGATTTTCACATGCTTATGTAAAAACTGAGATATGTTTTTATCTTGAAATTATATGTAATTAAATTAAATAAGTGGCAATGAATGATTTAAAAAAAGAAAACGTAACACATTATTAAAAAAAGAAGGAAAAAAAACCAAAGTATTTACGCATGATATTGATTACTTTTTTTTTCAAACCTCTTCTTAACGTACTTTATGAATATTCAACTAATCATCTAAATAATAATTTTCTAAGAAAAATTACGATCGCAACAGAATTACATAACTGGGTATAAAATATTATACAGCTAAATTTCCGAAAGCAAATATAGAAGGAAAAAAAAATCTATGCACAGAAATCAATACTATATGTACCTTTGTACTATGTTAGCACTTTGTTGTAAAATACCTTGATAAGTATGAATACTCTTTAATTCGTTAGAATCCGGAAGAAAGAAAAAGAGAGTACATATAGTATATTTATTTGATTTGAATTAACTCGCATGAGTCTGAAAAAAAAAAAAATACCCTTGCAAACCTTTCTTGCAACGATTTTTCAAAATAATTATTAGACGATTTCACCACTAATTTAAAAAACATATCATCAAAGAAAGCTCTTATTTTATTAAGCATTCAATTAATCCCTTCACCTCAGTTAATAAGTTCATTGACAGTTAGATTTTTATTGGATGTCATTGATACGTGACACCGATATGGTTGACACTGAGATATGATCACACACAAAAGTATCAAATTTAAATTAAATAACTGCCATTTTTCAAGAAGATAATTCAGTTGTTCTCTAATCCGGGCCGTTAATATATATTTTACGAATCCTTATAAGTAATGGAATAAAAAACGTGTGTAGGGATCAAATTAATATTTAGGAGAGAAAGAACGCAGACACGCTGCTGAACTTTGATCAAAAGCATGATATAACGAGGTTAATAAGAGATGAAGGATTAAAATCATCTGAAATTATTTTTATCGATAACAAAGTTTTAAGGCGTTTGTGATAGAAAGTATATTTCAAAAAAATCAACAGGTATTTTTTGTCTCTTCCTGACTCAAAGAGCATTTGGTTAGAAATTTTTTTTTCTCCAGATATTTCAATATACATATATCAGATATTTCAAAATACATATATCAGATATTTCAATACAATGTATCAGATATTTCAATATAACAATATATCAGATATACCAGATCAGATATACAATATATCAGATATTCAATACAATGTATCAGATATTTCAATATAACATACTAGAATAAGTTATTAGTAAAATAATAAAATCATAATACATATATCAGATATTTCAATATAACATATATCAGATATTTCAATATAACATACTAGAATAAGTTATTAGTAAAATAATAAAATCATAGGAACCCGAGTACTTAAGTTTTTTAATTTTAACAATGTAAAAAAAGTTCATGTTTATTTTATCATTTGGATATTTTCGCCATTACAAATACAATACTATTTGCTCGAATTTTATTTTCAGATGTTGACAAAAGACAACCGTCAAATTTTCTAACAGTAATGTAGAAGAATCATTTTTCACTTAAAAAAAAAAAAAAAAAATAATGGTAAGAAGGGAAGCAGAAAATAAATCAATTTATTGAATCAAAATATACAGGCAAGTTCATCATAATTCCAAATTCTGGACGCATCAGTTTTATAATAAAGCATTTACTCTGGTTTTTGGAGTGGTTAATAATGGTATAAATATTTTTCTTCCTTGCTTGAATAAAAATTTGAGAAAACAATCATATTTTGCATTATACGTGAAGGGAAACCACGAAAATATCTTTCAGATGGCTTGATTCCATTTAGAAGTTCAGTAATCGCAATGAATTTTTTTATAATGAATCATTTTTCAGCATCTTTGAGAGACTTCTTTGTGACTATAACGAGATGTTCTTCAAATTTTTGTAGTTTTTAACCGAAAATCAAAGTAACTCGCTATTTTAGTATCGGAATAAAACCATATTTACGTTATAAAAATAATTATGTTTATAAAAATAATTAAGTTATAAATAAATTATAGTTAAGTTAAAATAATTAAGTTAATTAATTATTTTAATTAATTGATAAATTAATTAATAAATTAAAATTAAATAATTAAGTTAAAATAATTAAGTTAAAATAATTAAGTTAATAAATAATTAAGTTAATAAACAATTAAGTTGTAAAAATAATTAATTATAATCAAGATTAAATTGAAATTAAAATTATCAAATTTCGCGTTATACGCTATGAAAAACAGACAAAAATGTTTTTCAGATTGCTGCTATTGGTATATAAAATAAAATAATTTGCAATTTAAGTATAGGAGTAAAATTATAAATAAACATTTTTTCATTATTATTATCCTTAATAGATAGGGTACCATCTTTCTGAACAGAACGAAAAGCTCTTCTTATTAACTCAACCCAGAAATCAAAGTGTGAGCTTTTTTATTTTGTGAATGTAATGAAACACCCTTATTATGCTTAATCCAATTCAGAAATCAAAGTAATTAACAATTTAAGTATCAGAATACAATCAAATTCATGAAAGTTATAAGAATAATTTATTTTAATGAAGATTAAGTTAAAGTAATCAAATTTGTGTTACATGCGAAGGAAAACCACGAAAAAGTCTTTTAAATTGCTTAATAGTAATAGGTTTCCAGCTTAATGTTGATTATCGCAATAAAATTATTTTTTAATAATCAATAATTTTTTTTATCATCTTTGATAAATAGTAAATGCTGTGAAATGCTCTAAATTTTTTTTGTACTTTTTTGAATTTTGTAGGCAACCCAGATATCAAAGTTACTTGTAATTTAAATACAGGAATAAAATTATATTTTGAAAGACTTTTTGAATGAAAATAATTAGAATTTAGATTACGCACAAATGAATATCATGAATAAGTTTTAATAACTAACTAACTGAACGCTAACAGGCAATTATGAGACTCTATCTCAGCAATTATTAACATTTTCCAATTTATTGTTCATCATGAAATTAAATGCTTTGGGCAGCTTAGATTGCTTATAAAACTGTTCTATTTTATTTTAATCATTTTATTAATTTTTTTAGTTATTTTATATTTTTTATATATTTTTAATAAGCACTTAAATTGTTTTTTTTTTTTTTTATTTATTTCAAGTATTTGAATTTCAGAACAATATAAAAATCAATTTTTTAAAATACATTAATTTTTTCATTTAAAATTTACAAATTATAAATCTTTAAAAAAAATGTGATCAGATTTTTCTGGCACAGTGACAGAATGTTATTATTTATCATAACAATTTATGAAAATCAAATAAAAAAAAATAGAGACCAGTGATGTGTCCAGTGTCAAAGTTCACCCTGACATCTGTTTGGTACAGTGATTGATCTTTCCATCTTTATGTCTTTGTTTGAGTTACACGAGCAAAGGAGGGGATACAAGCGTCTATATTCTTTGTCTACGAAGTACTTAGATTGGTTTGAATAAATTATCAAACTGAGCATGCGCGTTATTAAAATTGCGCCAAACAAAAATGCTAAAAACGCCATTCTAGTAAACCTGACAAAACGATGAAGAGATAACGATGAAAACGATGATATAATCGACCAATCAAATGCCTCTATTTATTAAAAAGGCGGTCAGCCAAGCAACAGCCATTCACGGTAAATGAATTTTAGCTCAGGCAATGACTATGTCTCATAAAGTTATTTCAAATTGTATCTTCAGCTCTTCTGTTGAGCAAATACAAGCAGCTCAAAGCGTTTTCCGTTTCCAACCAAAACAAAAGTAGTAGGAGACAAATGATGAAATTTTATTAACATTTGTTATAAAACAAAATATATTTTATTTTATGTTCTGATAAAAAGATCAGACTTTAAGAGACAAAAATGTTTTCTTCTTTACTATACAACTCCGCAAGAAGTTTCACTCATACTCATTTTGTTAGTAAACATAATTTATTTTCATTTTAAAATCATGCTACTTATTCATTATATAATGCTATATTTGATGCTTGATTTATTAGTTACAATAAATATTTAGTTTATACTATGCATTATTATTGAAATTAATCTAGTTTTTTCTGATCTTTTTTTAAACTTATGCTAATAAGTTTACATTGAGAATCGTACTAATAATTAAATTGAAATTTATTTAATTTATTTTCGTTTTGCAGGGATCTTCACTGTCTTCTGCTGTCTCCTTGTACAAATTTTTGCCTCTCCGATTTAATAATGGAAATTTAGTTCACAAGGTATTTTAACTTCTGATATCCTAAAATTTCTCTATTAAACTTGTCAATTTTATTTTTACATAATTCATAAGTTTGAATGAACAATTTTTTGAGAATTTTGTTTTTAATAGCTAAATTTTCTTATATTAAATCTTGTAGTTAAATTGATATTTTTCTATTGATTTTGTATAAGATTGAATTCTGTGTATTTTTTAACTGGGGATATTTCCGTATTGTGATCTGTTACACCAACTACAACCGCCAAGGTGCCAAATAGATTTTCAACTTACAAATTTTTTTAAAAAAAAAAATGTGTAGATGTTTACCTGGGGTGGATACGAGTTATACATTTCAAGTCCCTTTCTGTGTGTTTTTTTTTTTTTAGTTTCTCGCGGGCCGCTGCCTGGAAGTTGCTAAGTCTTGGCGATTATTCTGCCGCAGATCAGGATACGGAAATCTCCCCTTTTAACTGCTATTTGAAGAATGGCTGTGGAGTTAAAAACTTTTTTATAAGAGTCGGAATTGGAAACATTTGTTTGACTCTGTTCATGGTGAAAAGTTAGGTCTTGTAGGTTGAAGGAAAAAATGGAGCTTTTGATTATCGAGAAGTTATAATATCTATATAACTTTATTATACTTTTTTATTATTTACACACTAATAAATATTTATAATTAGTGTGTGAAGAAAATTGTTACCTAATTGTGTATAATTATTGGAATTTTTACTTATTACGACTTCAGTTTATTTCATTTGAGTTTTTTTCAGCCTATTTGATAAAACTATAAAAAAAGTACATAAATTGCAAAACCAATTTTATTTATCTTGTTTGAAAAGTTAGTTAAAAAGATAGGGAATTGCATATCTTTTTGCATTTTTTGTAATAGTTCCCTAGTTTCAGAATCTTAATTAATCATGTAGTGAATTGTCAATAAATTTGAAAGTCTTTGTGTGAGAAATTGATACCTGGTGTTTTACTTATATTGGTTTTCTACAATTTTATTTCATTGTAAAGTTTATTTCTTCAACTGTTATGATATGAAATGTAATTTTAAATGAAATATTTTTAACTCTAATTATGAATATATTATAAAGTGAAATCAATGATACTTTGTACTTAAGACGAGAGTATTCTCCAAAGAATATTCTTTGAGAGTGAGAACATTCTGTTTCCTTATAAGTGGGGGAAAAAACGCACACACAAGCTCGAGAGATACATGTATGTGAAATGTAGTTCTTTTATTGTTCTCTGGCAGACCACAAATTATATTTGTGTATGTAATACTATGTAATGGATAACTGATATTAATTCAAGCATTTTCTTTGAAGTATGATTATAAGAAATTTTTATTTGACTGTTCAAAAGCTTTTTAAATTTCCGAAAATTAAAAGCTTTCAAAATAATCTTTATTATAGGAAGACGAAAAAAAGCCAAAGAATAAGGGGGGGGGGAATGTAATTCCGTTTCATAAATATGTAGAATGAATATAAATTCTAAATTATGATTAAAAATATTATAATTAGAATTAAACCTATAAACACAGTTAATTTTACCAGTGTGTAGTTATGATTAAAATAGTGAATTAATTTTTTTAATGGAATATGAATAAAAAGATGGTGTTTTTAAGAGATGGTGACTTATTTTTAGAAAAACGGCGCACCAAGGGCAGGCTGTTCTTCTGAAAACATTTAGGGTCTTGAGAATAATGTCCAAAGAATGCTTTTTCATGTTAATTATTGAACAATTGCTATGATATAAAATTTATTATTCATGCTTAAATTTCAACTATATTTTTTTAATTTTTGATACATTAATTCATGTGCAAGGCATTGCAAAAAGCAAAACCGGACAAACAATTTTTAATTTCATATCATATATTAAAAATAAATTAATAAAAAATAACGATAAGAGTAGATGTTTGCTAATAAATAAATTTAATTAATTTTATGTACTTTTGCAGCAAACAGTTTTGAAGTTTTCAACAATGGGTTTTCTATTTTTATTCTATCCAATTACCACCAATTGATTGCATTAAAAGTCATTAACTAACTTTTGTGTACAAATGAATGATTTTACACTGTCATCTGCAATAATTGCTTTAAAAAAAACTATACTAACAAAACCACTTGGATTTATGATGAAATCATCATGTTTGAGCATGTCCATAGATATTATGGATCTTTGTAAAATTTTTATGCATAGATATTAAAAAGTTTAATTGTTAATGTGCTCCTAGAGCTTGTATTTTATTTCATTAAATGTGAAATTTTAGCAATATTTATTCCAACAAATTATAAATACTACAAAAAATCTATCATCATAATTTAATCATATTATGAAATATGAAATTACAATATTTTTCTCATTCTGATGAAGTCTTATTTTTAATCATATTCTTGTATTGAGTCTTATTTTTTGTCTATTTTTTTCTTATTCTAATGAATTAAGTTTTGACTGCCACAGAAAATTTATAATTTTACATGTTACAAATATCATAAAGAAAGTATTGTTTGTACAATTACAGTATGCAGTTACAGTTGCTAATTAATAAAACACCTGTTGCCTGTTACAATTTCACTAAGGTCCAAAAATTTAATACTATTCATACTACTAAATTATATATGATTATATGTCATCAGAAAATATGTCATTTATCCAATACCAGTCTTTAGCTAATTATATTTGCTAAATACAATTTTATCAAAGACAAAATTATAATAATTATTCATTTGTAGAAAAAAATGTTATTTGGCCAATTGCAACTGCCATAGAAATATATCAATATGTTTTACATAATAGTAGTAAATTGAAAAAGTTTAAAAACGTTTTATTGCGATGTCTCAAAGCACTCATAATTTAAATTTATATTTGTCACTAATAACCCATTAGTGTAGCTTAAGTGTAACATTAACAAATAACAACCAAAACTGAACTATTGTCAAGCCTTAAGAACTATTTTGCCTCATAAATGACAGCATGTTAAATGTAAATTTTGTGTTTTACATAACATTCCTAAAATATAGCAGATTCACTCAAAAAGTTAATGTTAGTAATTAAACCTTTTAGAAATTTATTTGCTTTAGATTATTATTATTACATCGTTTATCTATTACTAATGCTCTGTAGGTTGGCAATTGCTCTATTAGTTCATTTTCCCTTTTTAACTCTGAATTTTATAGCTTAAAAACATAAATGTCAAGTCCTTTGGAATCAAAGATATGCTTTTTTCCACCCAAGTGGCAAAAGGAGAACCCCAAATCTTGGGCCTGTGCAGATAAGAAGGTTAACAGTCATAACCTGTAAAAAGACGAAAAAGTTCTACAGCTTCTCTTCTTGAAAAATCTAAAATATTCTGTGCCTTCTCTGCCAGAGAAGCAAATGACTTGCCAACATAGTCACACAACGCATTTTTCTTGAATATAGATGCATGTTTTCTTTTTGATTATTATAATGTTATAAGTAACTAAATTGTTTATTGATTATATTAAGCAATTTTTTGTCAATATAATTTATTTTATTGTATCTCATAGAATCTAAAAAGATTAACTCTAACTGCAACTAGACAAACAGTTTCGACAGCCCAGGCTGCTGTTGTAACACAATCTGCGAAGGCTTCTCAGTATGTTGGAACATGGCTCATTTGCTGTAGTGGTATGGTTATTGGTTCAGTGATTCTTGGTGGTGTTACTAGGTAAATATGAAATAGGCTGCTTAGTTTATTTGACTTTAATTCTAAGCAATTTTTAAGTTCAACATTTCTTTTATCTTGTTTAATTTATTCATGTTTTAAAGGCTCACAAAATCTGGTTTATCCATGGTTGACTGGCATCTTTTTAAAGAATTTCCTCCGATGTCAAGAGAAGCGTGGGTTTTAGAATTTGAAAAATACAAAAAATTTCCAGAGTTTAAGCAGTAAGTGAGTTGTATTTATAATTTACTAACTGAATGCTTTTTCTAAAATCAGTGTTAATCAGCAATATGCTACAAAACGGAAAGACATACGAACACAATAGAAAACGCAAAAATGATTTCAAATAATAATTATTGTTGTTTTGTTGCCCTAATTGAATACTCGTTCTCAAATCAGTATAAATTAACAATATGAAAACACAATTGAAAAATCTAAAATAATGTAAATTTATTATTATTGTTGTTTGTTGTTTTTCCCCAAGACTTTATGTTATTGTATTTAGCAAAATAGATTTTTAGAAATTTAGATCATGAAAATAAAGAATACTAATACTCAGAATTAAAAAAAAGATGTTATTGATTACATCCGAAGATTATCATAATCAAACAATTTCTCCGTTACTTTTGCACTTTAGTTCATTAAACTCCATAACTTTTGCATTTTAGTTAACTTTTTTAAAAACATTTTTAAAAAATGTAGCTATAAATACAATAAACTTATTGTTTAAGATAACTTCAGTAAGGTTGCTTTCATGCCATGAATCAAAAATAAATCATTTTTATAGAGTCTTTAATTTTTACCCTTATTTTTTTGCTTGGCAGTCATCAGTAGGTTCTTTCTGCCCACAAAGAGATGTACCATCCGAGTTAAAACAATTATAATTACCCCTATAGAGCTAAAATAATTTTGACTCATCCTTCATGGTCACTCACATGCAAAAGAAGCGGACTTTCAGGTGCTGCATTTTCCAGAGATTCAAAACAGGAAAAGTTTATGAGCACATTGGGGAAGGGTAAAAATTAAAAGTAAGGTGTGCGTAGGTGATGTGATGTTACACTAGTACAAAAAACACAGACATTGCAGTGGTCACTGGAGATCTTTAAAATATTCAGGTGGTTCCAGATGCTTTGATACCTGCACCATCTGCTACAATGAATGGGCGCCCCCTGACCACATCCTTGCTTGCCTGGGGCTTGTTAGACAAGCTATGATGGACAATCCTGTGATGTTATTGGACTTTTTTTAGGGTGCACAAAATCATGGGCCTTATTTAGCCCTGCTGAGTTTGGGGATCTGCAACTACAAAAACACAGACATCATCCATAAGAATATTCCATTACTTCAAAATTGGTTCAAATTTGCAAATTAAACATCTTTCTGTTTTATTTGTGTGATCCCACAAGCAGAATAATCTAACAGATTTAAATCTGTAGAGTTTTTTGAACCATTTATTTTTTTAATGGAAAATAAAGCTAATTCTCTGGCATCTATGTTTAACAAATTTTGCAGTGTGCAAAAGAACATCATCTTGGAATCAGAAAAATATTTGTCTCCATACATAGTTTTAAGATTGAACCAAAGAACTTTGCCAAAATCTCTTTTTAATAGTTTTTAGCTCAAATTTTAACTCTCAGATCAATAAAAACCAACTAATCTTTTGGCTTCTTTAAAAAAGCTTCTAACGTTTTAATTGAAAGTCTGTTTTTAATTACAGGCATCAATTTTTTTTTTAATCACGTGGTGTGTCTTGAATCAATACTGGTCACATTTGATTATTTTGAGGTGCATAAAAGTTTTTGCGGAACTAAAAGCTCCTTTTTTTAGATTGTGTATATTTTATACATTGAGTATGCATATATTAATAGCTCCCTGTATATTTTAAACTTTAATTGATTTTATTAGGAACAATTGTGATATGACATTAGAAGAGTTCAAATTTATCTGGTACATGGAGTATACTCACAGAATGTGGGGGCGAGCAGTAGGAGCTGCCTTCTTGCTGCCAGCTATCTATTTTTGGAAGAAGAAATGGCTCTCAGGACCAATGCAAAAAAGAGTTTTGATATTTGGCTCTTTAATTTTAGGACAGGTATATGATCTAACTACTGTTAAGTCATAATGATACATTCTCAACTTGTTTAAATTGTAAATTTCACTACTTGGTATAAACTGTTTTGCTTTCTTTATTTAATCATGAGATTACACCAATCAAAAAGTTTTATAATCTATTAATGTATTTAATATATTATATATTCAATTAAAAATTTAGAAATGTGGACTAGAGAGCGCAACCTTTTCAAAAGGAGGGGAAAGAGTTTTCAAAGGCCGCAGTGGTGTAAAAAATTGTTTGACAGCACCAATAATTTAATGTTGACACTAATATAATTCTTTAAAACTTTTGATATGACTAGAATGGCACAAATTATTTTGAGAAGAGACTAATGGGAAAATATTATATTAATTAAAAAGAAATTTGCCGGCCAGGTGGCCGAGCGGTTAGTGGCCTGACTACGAAGCCATTGGCTGCGGGTTCGAATCCCGCTCTGGGCAAGGATGTTTCTCTCTTTGTGCTGTCCTCTGTTGTGCGATGTGTGAATGTGGCCCACCCTATAAACAGGTTTGTGACCCACTGGGTAACGCTAAATGAGTAACAATTTCGGCATCTTCATAGGCAAAGATTAAAATTCAGTGCCTGCCATTGGAAAAAAAATGTAATTACTTATATGAAAAAGAACTGAATATACACCCCAAAATGCCTACCAAAATAGTTCGAGTGTACTCAAAGTGCTTTAATTTATAATTTGAAAAAGAGTTAATCGGTGAGTTTTTAAGTCTGGACATAGCTCAAAATGCATGAAGTTTACAAAAATACAGTTTGAAATGCTTGTTTACAACAATAGATACAACTCAAAATGCGTATTTGCTAAAATTTACTAAGCTCTAATGCACATTTACGAAAATGTGGTTTGGCTCAAATTGCGGGTTTATGATAATGTGCACAGTTTAAAATGCTCTTTTTCAGTTTCTAAACCAAATAAACAACTAAACGAAGAATTTTCTGCTTTTCTTTTTTAATTTTTAAAAAATAAGTGTAATCATAATGCAACATAGTCACAAATTGGCAATAGGAGTGGCTAGGTATATTACAGATTTAACTTATCCGGTATTCAGAACTCTAAACGATAAATTGAATTTTGAAACTCTTGAATTGTTGCACCATGAATTTACTACCACTATTATAAACTTATATCACCCGTGGCTACCTTGTAAACGCAACTTTGAAAGTCTTTTTAAAAAAAGACCTATTTAATAAAATGTACCAAATATTTAATTCAAAGGTACAATATTACATTCCGAATTTATTTGGATTTATTAGTTTATTCTTTTAAAAAAGGAACAATACTCATAAAAGAAGTTTAAAAACCAGAATCAAAGGCTATGTCCATTTTTTTTTAAACAACCATCTTTCTTTTCTTTAACACACATTTTGAGCCGTGATCATTTTTGTAAACACGCATTTCGTGTTGTGTACATTTTTGTAAGCACACAATAAACTCACGGATGAGTTAGTACGTCAGTTTTTTTAAAAAAACCTTAATAAAAATTTTAATAAATATTATATTTTCTTTAGTTTAACATGTATTGAATTAATGACTTAGTCTTGTGCATATTTTTACGCAATTTTATTAATCGATCATTGTTTTTATTCATAATTTTTTTTAATGTTCTATTTTCAATTTCTTTATGTTATATAATTTTCCAAATAATAGTACCAAAATTATACCCTTAAATATAACAAATGTTATGAAAACTTGAATATAATTTCATATTTTATTTATTCTTTCTTGCATCTCTTGCTTCACCCAACTTCTAATTATATTTTCTATTTACCATAAAATTTTTACCATTTTAAATACTCTTAACTGTTTTTAATTATTTTATCTCTTAGGGTTTGCTTGGTTGGTACATGGTTAAAAGTGGTCTGAAAGAAAATCCTGAACCAGATGGTGTTGCCCGAGTTAGCCAGTATCGCTTGGCTGCTCATCTTGGTATGGCCTTTGCTGTATATAGTCTTATGCTATGGTCTGGACTGAGTCTACTTTTACCTCCAAAACCTATTGAATTTTCACAGAAACTTTCAAAATTCAGGCGGTTTGCTCATGGTACAAAAGGCCTTATCTTCTTAACTGCATTCAGTGGTAAGTGTGCAATCATTTAATAATACTATTATTATTTACCTAAAAGGATGTGCAGCCTTAAAAGGAACGTTTGTGCGATTTCTTCGTCAATTTAATTCCTTTAAAACCTATTAAATTGTCCAATAGCAATTACCATCTGCTCTAACAGCAATTAACGAAGATGTGCAGCATTTCTTTTTTATCCATGTAAACCCTTTAAAACCTACTAAATCCTTCACTAGAAACTACCTACTTCTCCAATAACAATTAACGAAGAAGTGTAGGATTTTTTCTTTTTCCAATTAAGCCCTTTAAAGCCTACTAAATCCTGGAATAGCAATTAAAACAGGAGTGCAAGATTTCTTTTTTATTCCTTTAAATCATTAAAAACCTACTGAATTCTCCACTAGCAATTAACACAGGTGTGTAGGGTTTCTCCTTTATCCAATTGAACCTTTTAAAACCTACTAAATCCTCCAATATCAATTACCTACTCCTTCAATGTCAATTAACGAAGGAGCACATGATTTTTTCTTTATCTATTTGAAACCTACTAAATTCTCTAATAGCAATTAATAGAGGTGTGCAAGATATCTTGATCCATTTAAACCTTTTAAAAGCTACTAAATCCTCAATTAGCAATTACCTAGTCTCCCATTAGCAATTAAAGGAGTTCAGTATTTCTTCTTTATCTGTTTATGTCTTTAAAACCTATTAAATTATCAAACAGCAATTAATGAAGAACCACATGGATTTCTTTATCCTTTTAAATTCAATAAAACCTACTAAATCCTTCTATAGCAATAACTTGTCGACAATAATACTCATAATATTAACTTAAATCTAAATCTGAAACAGAGCTGTTTTTTACAGTTGATTATATAGAACTTATAGTTGAAAAAACGTGCCATAAAATTATGCACTTCTAATATTGGATATTTTTTCTTAATTTTCAATTTAGTTTGGGTTATCTATATAGATCTAATTTTGCACTCACGTATTTTCCGAGAAAAATAATTCTCCTGTAAAACATCAACTGCCAATCTTAAGTTGAGAGGATAGTTTAGACTTCCTGGGAAATGTCATAATAGCTCCCAAATCGTGCTTGTTTTTTAATCAAACTACTTTAATTACTAGTTAAAGAGTTTTTTTTAAATGTTGTTTTCTATAAGCATTAATGAATAAAAGTACTTAATGTGTACTTCTCAAATGCCATTGAGATACTTGTCACATGCCATCATAATGGCACACATGGCATAGGTGGTGTGCTGTTTGATAAACCATTTTCTACTAAAATATATAAAGTTAGGTAAATATAAAACCTGCTTACTAGACTAAACATTTAATTGTGTACTTTATGTTCCTCATTTAAACCTTGGCAAAATTATTTATTAATTATACTGTTTTTTTATTACCATCTTTTCTTAAGAGTATTTAATAAAATTTAAAAAAAAATGAGTGTTACTTTAATATAAATTTACTTGAAATTGTTTTTATAGAAATTGCGTATTAAATAATTTATTATATTGAAATTATTAAATGTAATTGATGCTTGATATAATGATTCTGTTGTCTATACAATGTCAGACTTCTTAACTTGATTTCGTTCATGCGCGAAAATATTAATTTTTTCTCATAACTATAACTATTAAGCACCAGACTAATTTGGATAAAACAATGTTATACTTAATTTAGACTTAGGAAATTAACAGAATTATATTTATGATACTTGTTAATATTTTAATACAATACGAACAAGTACCATTTGAAATAGAACATGATTTAAATAACTTGATTTTTTTAAAAGAAAATTATTGATCTGTTAAATTAACTGATAAACTATTTAAGTAAACTGCTCTTTTTTTCAAAAGCCATAATTTAAGTTTAAAATAGTTTCATACAGTATAATGACTATATTCTTAAGGTTGTGATTTTTATTCTTTCAATTTTTAAGTCTGATTTTATTGGTATCTGAAGATTTTATCTAGGGAAATATTTAAAGGAGTTGTTTGTTAATTATTATTTCATTATCAAAATAGATTAAAACTAAATAAATATGGAAAAATGTTTCATGAATCTTTTAAATTACAATTTTCCATTTAATGTATATCAAATAATTTGCTATTTAATGAAACTCATTTAACTTTAACATTCTTTAATACAAAATACAAACACTTTTATAACTTAAATATGCAATAGGTATATATAAATAATGAAATTTAATTACAACTCTTGTTGTAGTTTGAGTATAAAAATTATTATGATTTTACTTAGTCGGTTGTTAATTTCGAGTAATTAAGCTGAGTGAACATTTCTATACACAAATTAAGTCAAGCATTAAAGAAAACAAAGTAATTCATTAACTCATTTTATATCTTCAAAATCCTGCTAATTTGAAGGGGGAAAACTATTTGGTGAAATGTATAATTATCAATATAGTTTTTTTAAATTAAAACACTTTTAAAAGTGATTTTTGTGCACATTTTGTCAAAATTAGTATGTGGTAAAAAAGTTGAAACTAGTTGTCGGAGTCAATGAATTTGTTTGCAGAAAGTTTTTCTCAGATTTTGTGTTTGCAGAAAATGTTTCATTTTTATCTAAATCATGATTTTATCTTCATGCTGTTTTTCGCTTGTTGGTTCAATATACAATTTTAGTTATAAACTAAAGTAATCTAAATTTCTTTAATATTTTGATCATATATCATGATCATCTAGATAAAAAGAATTTAAATAATTTCTTTGTAAAGTCAAAGGATGAATTTTGTTTTGTATGTGCAAAAATACTTGACTCCCATTTACAAAGTGATTTTCCTGGGAATGAAAAAAATTGGAAATAAATTTCTGTCTCTATTTTGAAATTAACAGTTCAGTGTGTACTTTCTAATGGACTTTAAAACAACATTGCATCAATAAAATAACAAAGGAAATTTAATATTTTAGTAATTATAATGAAAGGATTGCTGTAATGGTGGGACAGTACTATAGAATATAATTATCAATTTCCTTTTTTGTAGAAAGAAAAAATTTGCTTTTATTACCATATTGTGCAATAGTATATGTTGAAAATTAATGAAATAAATGCCTCCATCTAATAAGACTGTGACTACTTTTAAATTTGTAATCTTATTTGTTCTTGAAAGGTGCATTTGTTGCTGGCATTGAAGCAGGTCTTGTATACAATTCTTTTCCCAAAATGGCCGACAGATGGATACCTTCAGACATTGCGGCTTTCTCACCAAAATGGAGGAATATAACCGAGAATCCTACTACAACACAATTCAATCATCGGATACTGGTATATTTTAGTTTCTTTATTTGTTTATTAAAATTCGTATTTCAATGATAAATGATACCTATGTTTTTTAAGTTATTATTTTATTATTGATAATAATAAGTTAATAATTAATATTTTTTGCTTCATTTTACTCATTAAAATGTGTTCTATTGTTTCTAGTTACCAAATTTTAAAGTTGTAAACATTTCTAAAACTTTTTGAAATTTTTGCAGGTATTTAAAATTTTCATTGAATTTCCATTGATTAAAATGAAGCAAAATGTGCTAATTATTTACTGAATAAATATGGAAAATTATGTTAATATAATTTATATTGTGAAGGTACTAGACAAAAAGTAACACCCTGGTTCTCCAGTTTGGGAGTAGGTTTTACAACCCCATCCTTTAAAATTTCTTCCGTTAGGAAATCTAAAGAACCAAACCTCAACTACCTTGGCTCAAACGTGTGGATAGTTAGAACAATTTAGAGACCAAGATAAATTAAGGCATTGTTGCCAATCGTTTTCTTAATAGATTAAGAAATGTTATACGATCAAAATTATTAAAAGGGAAAGCTTAACTTGTACTATAAAAAATTATCGTTAAAGCTGTGCTCACTTGGTGCTCAGAAACTTTAGATATAAATCCCTTTTTTATGTTTTGGATAAAGTTGAATCCCTTTTTATGTCAGAAGGAAATGCTTAAATGTACAAGTGCTTTTTCTTGTATTAATGCAATATTATTTTCGTGTATTGCTGTTGTTTTTGTTGTCGTCCATTAAGTCAGAAAGGGTTCGGTTGTTCTTGTTTTCAAGTGGCGCCATCTATGGCCAAGAATTCGACTTCTGCCACACCTATACACCACACCCGTTTATAGGGCGAACCCATTCATTAGACCACAGATTGTAATTTTGACCTGAACCAGCGAACGACCAATCTCCAATTCAGAACCACCAGAAGTATTAATTTGTTATGGGAACAATTAAGACTTTGTGACCCAACATATTTAACCTGCACCAGTCACCATATACTACACGGGAAATCTTCGGCTGGCTGGATTCGAACTCCCTTTCACAAATGTGAGTCCAGCGCCCTGCCAACCAGGCTATCCTGGCCATATTATTTTCTTAAGCGTTTGAAATGAAATTATATTTTGATCTGCACAATTTCTAAGTTATTTTGTAGCAAAATAACTTCCACAGAGATTGACTAGAAACTGTAGTTTTGTCTAAAATTGTTTAATAAAATTTTAATTCTGTTGAGGAATAAATGTTTTTTTTAAAACTAATTAAAATGCAAAGTTTAAGCTAAAAAACTTTTTAAATAGCTCTAATTGTTTCAAATTTCTATTTTATTAAAGTAAGGATCTTCAATTTTACTTCCTCTAATAATAAGTTATTAGCAATGAAAAAATTAAATTTCTTATAAGTACAAAATTTTAGTGTAAACTGAGAAACAAACTTTGTGTAGAAATCCAGATTTCAAAAGAAAAGCGTATTAATAAGCATCATTTGTATTTAGTAATCCAATGTCCACATTTAATTATATATTACAAAGTAATGTATCCTATATAAGCATATAACATTTACAGTGAACTATATATATACATAAACCTGAATAACTTTTGTTCAAATGAAACTGAACTTTTTTTTACCAATTTAAAACAAATTTCAATGGCTCAAAGTGTTGAATACAAACAAGCTAATTAATTAGTGCTCACTACTAATTAAGTGACAAAACCAGACAAAGAAAAATATATCGAGATTGCTTATAAATTATTAGTAATTTAGACAGTATTTTAGGCAGTCTTTTTTTACTCATTATGAACAAGCATTTTATTCATTATAAGACAGGGGAAAAGTCTTTGTAATTGTTGTTTTTACAAATAATGTATTTAGAAAAATTAAATTAATCGAACTTCGCCTTTAATATCTTGTACATTTGAACTAAAAATCTGCAAAACAGCTTTGAAACTGGCTTTAATTTATGAAAGTAAAACCTAGACTACTACACAATGTGAAGAAAAATTACTTTCAACATGGGAAAGAAAGATTCTAGGAAAAATATTCAGATTCATGAAGGATGTTTGGAGAATTCAAATAAATTTAAAAACTGAGTGGCTGTATAAAGAAATTGTTAACATCGTGATAGCAAAAGGACTGGACAGGTGGGCAATTGATAAATTTATGAGATTGAACAGAGTACAAAAAAGGCATTTTTGGAGAAAATATCAGGAAAAAGAAGCATTGGAAGATCCAAGAAATGATGACTTGATGAAGTTGAACGAGATAAATGATAAATTCATCAAAATTACTAACTATAAAAAGGAAAGAGGGTAGAAAAGTTTAGATTTCTGTTATCATGTCCTTCATGGATTCTAGTGCAAAAAAGTAAGTAAGTTCGCAAACTATTTTGGACTTTTTTTATTTTTAGTATTATTTAAAATACTGTATAATGTTTCAATATATTATTTCAGCTAGTTATCAGATGCATGCTTTTATTAATTGTAAAATCTGCTTTTTAGGGCGAAACAGTATTTTGTGCTGTAAGCGGATTATGGTGGTATTCACGGAAACTTCCCTTGCCCCCAAGAGCTAGAATAGCTATGAATTGTATGTTAGCTATGGCTATAATGCAGGTAAATATATTTTGTTCAGTTTTAGTGCTGCTTATTTAGAAATAATAAGACCTATTTAAAATTATACCAGTTGTTGAAAGAATATGATAAATTTTCATCATGTTGTTAAAATGTTCATACTGATTTTTTATTTAATTCAGAATTTTTTCTTTAATGATAGTTATAGAAACTATAAGAGGTATTTGAAATTTATTTTATGAGAAAAATTTCAGATAAAAAATAGATTTATTTGTTGTTTACAATGTTATGCATATTTTTCTTATGTAATTATTACATTTTATAATTATACCAAAATATATAGTATTATGAATTAATATTCAACTGAAAATATTATGTTTTTTTATGAGAGGTTTGTTTCATAAGCCAATTTTAAAAAATATCCTTGATATGTCATTTTTTTAAAACCTGTATGCATATATTCATTCTATATTAAGAGTATACATTGCTTTTGAAATTATTTTTTGTTTATAAGTGAATACTACTTATTAAGTTACTTAAAAAGGCTGATATTTTTTATTAAAATCATATTACAGATTCAAAAACTACTACATAATTGCACAGCTTTATTCCCTTAAATTTTTAGGGTACAAAAATATCAGAAATTTTTTTAGTTTTCATGTGTTATTTTGTAATAAAGGGGTTACCCTCATTTTCGCATGTTTTTCTAAAAAGGTAAGGTTCTGTAGAATAATTCTCTATCATTGAAAGTTTAATCCTTTGAGCCCCAGCTTTTCCTGAACTTTAAGAGACAGACTTTCCTGCAGCAAAAAAACTGGTTTATTGAATGGAAAGATAGTGTGTATCAAGAAAATTTTTGTTCAATTTTACCCAAGGGTTTAATGCTTAAAGAGTTAAAAGCATAAAAAAATTAAAAAAATGAAATCAAATTTTTAATTTTATAACAAAAATAGTGTGAAAAGAGGAAAGATTTTTTATGTATATGAAGGTTATTCTAATAGCAATGGAATGTTAAGGTCAGTATTTTGGTTGTGAAACTTAAGAAAAACAACGAATGCTGAGTATCAAAAACAAAATAGCAACTTCTGAAAGATAAATAGTTTGCTGAATAAGGAAAAACTAACATAAAATATATTAAAGCTTTTTCCAGTTTTGATGCTGAATGGTTGTTCCTCAGTCAGCAGGAGAAGTTGGCAAGGATTGTATTAAAATTAGAGATGATACAAACTGATTGATTTCGTCAAATCCTCCAACATTTGAGGATTTTGTAAAATACCTTTTTCAATAAAAACATGAAAATGAATGTATATAAAGATCAAAAGATTTTGCTTAATATTACATTATTGAGCAAAAGATTTATGCAACTATTGGGGGGGAGGGAGAAAATAAATATTTTGTAAAAAATATTACTGAAAGAATATAATTTACTTATATTCTTTGAGAATATTATTACTGAAAGAATAAAATTAATTTTAATATACTCAAGAAAAAAAAAAATTTTTTTTTCATTTGTCTCATTCATTGTTGTCTATAAGTTTTGACAAAAATTCAAGGAAAATTTTTTTTTTTTGGAAGCTACCCTGAAAGTAACAATTTAAGGATGATTTTTGAAATAATTATTACAAATGAAATTGGAGATTTTCTAGTGACCTAAACTCAAAGAAATTCACTTTTTTGTTTATTCTATAGGTGAGTCTGGGTATAGCAACTTTGCTATTGCATGTACCTAAACCACTTGCTGCGAGTCATCAATCTGGGGCTTTGGTACTTCTTTCGACGGCCATTTGGCTCTCACATGAGATGAAACTTTTACAGCGAATTCCAAAGTAGTTATATATATTTCATTAAAAATTGTAAATAACGGTATCTGTTTAATGTTCTTGTCTAAATAAATATTTTTAACCCAATATCATTTTTCCTGATTGAAAACTTCATTCACTTTGAAAAGTCGACGTGTTTCAAGCTCTTCAAAAACAGGCGCCCATTTTCAAGACTTGCCAAATATGAATGCATAGAAAGAAAAATTATTTGAAATAAAAAATTTAAAGTTGCCAATGGAAAATGGAAAAATGAAAGTGAGTTACAATAATAGAAAAACCACAGAAGTTGAGAGAGACAAAAGCAGAACAAGAAATATTATAGTTTCTAAAAGGCAAAACAGGGTAAATTGTATTTCAACGTGTTATGTAGAAGTGGAGAGGAACTAATGTTATTATTTATTTGATATAATATGATTAAGAATACTAGAGAATGGCTTTTAGCTGATACACTTTTTATAATATTTTATTATACAAAGTATACTCTATAAATCAACATATTTACTTTCTGATAATGCAAAATTTTTGTTTATAGTTTTGACCCAAGAAATAAAACAATTAAGTTAATAACTTTTTATTGTAAAATTTTTGCTATACATAACATTGCATATAATTATATACAGCATGTTACAATAAATACAGTGTATTTATGTACACATTTTCACATTCAAGGCACTATAACAATATACATTTTATAAAAAAAAATAAAGAAAAATACATTGTGATTTTAAAGTGTTTTTTAGTTTAAAAAATATAAATACAATTTTAAATTAGGTCACTGAAAATGAGATTCTTTTTATCAATAAAATTTATAAAGTATTGCACTTAAGTTTCAAAGAGAGAAAAATAAAAGGCTTATAAATAGCTTCATTGTTAGTAGATTTTTCTTTTGTAATGATGCTGAGTTAATTTTGCAAATGTCTTAAAAAAATTTTGCTGAGTCAGTTCTGCAAAAGTATATTTTCCAAGAGCTATTACAATGCTGCTGAATTAGATCTGCAAAAGTATTTCTTTTTAGAATTGTTGCAATGTTACTAAGTCAGTTTTACTTAAGTATGTGTACATATACATTTTTAAAAAAATAAACATTACAATGTGGCTCAGTCAATTCTGTAAAAGTATATTTTTAAGAACTACTATAATGTTACAGAGTCAATGTCTCTTCGGAGACAATTGAAAACGACAGACTTTGTAACTTCTTCAATTCTCATACAATTTACATAAAAAGGCAATATTTTGTATACCATCGATGTAAAGTTTTTTTTAAAGAGAAATGAAAGCATGTTAAAAATTGCTCCCAGCACTTGAGATTTAATGTGCGACTTATAAAAAACAATTAGCACTATAAACAAAACTAAACATTAGTTTACAAGCTCTAAGTAAATCAGAGAGATATTGAAAGAGTTACAAAGTTGCTGTTTTGGAAAAACACTATTTAAATTTTACTACTTGCTAGTTATTGAAACTTATAAAGTTGTGTGCTCTCTTATGGCAATAGTAATAATTAAATAAATTTATCAACATAAGATCAAGATATTTTTTTCATATTTCTTATGAGTTAGTGTATAAATACAAAGTGATTGTTACCAGGAGTTTTAATATCGCTTTTTATATCGCTAATGAGAAAAATGTGATTTTCCAGTACAAATAACTCAGAAAGCTTAGAATAAGTTTTGAGAATTTTTTCATGTTGTATTAGGGTTTTAGGGCTTGTATTAGGGCTCGTTTAATTTGATAAAATAACCAGGTGATTTCTGTAAACTTAAAATATACTTACATCAAAAACAGAGAAGATACCATTAAATATCTTTAATTTTAATAAATAGTAATATGTTAAAATGTATATATTTTTCAAAAAAATAAATGCAACATAAATTTAATGAATTTTTTAAAAGATATTTAATTAGATTATATTTTGGATAGAATTATAACCTCATTCAATTTATTTTAAACAAATATGATAAAAAATCACATTAAATGATATGTTTTAAAAAAAAACAATAAAAAAAAGGGAGGAGGGAGAAAATAAATATTTTGTAAAAAATATTACTGAAAGAATATAATTTACTTATATTCTTTGAGAATATTATTACTGAAAGAATAAAATTAATTTTAATATACTCAAGAAGAAAAATTTTTTTTTTTCATTTGTCTCATTCATTGTAGTCTATAAGTTTTGACAAAAATTCAAGGAAAAATTTTTTTTTTGGAAGCTACCCTGAAAGTAACAATTTAAGGATGATTTTTGAAATAATTATTACAAATGAAATTGGAGATTTTCTAGTGTCCTAAACTCAAAGAAATTCACTTTTTTGTTTATTCTATAGGTGAGTCTGGGTATAGCAACTTTGCTATTGCATGTACCTAAACCACTTGCTGCGAGTCATCAATCTGGGGCTTTGGTACTTCTTTCGACGGCCATTTGGCTCTCACATGAGATGAAACTTTTACAGCGACTTCCAAAGTAGTTATATATATTTCATTAAAAATTGTAAATAACGGTATCTGTTTAATGTTCTTGTCTAAATAAATATTTTTAACCCAATATCATTTTTCCTGATTGAAAACTTCATTCACTTTGAAAAGTCGACGTGTTTCAAGCTCTTCAAAAACAGGCGCCCATTTTCAAGACTTGCCAAATATGAATGCATAGAAAAAAATTATTTGAAATAAAAAATTTAAAGTTGCCAACAGAAAATGGAAAAATGAAAGTGAGTTACAATAATAGAAAAACCACAGAAGTTGAGAGAGACAAAAGCCGAACAAGAAATATAGTTTCTAAAAGGCAAAACAGGGCAAATTGTATTTCAACGTGTTATGTAGAAGTGGAGAGGAACTAATGTTATTATTTATTTGATATAATATGATTAAGAATACTAGAGAATGGCTTTTAGCTGATACACTTTTTATAATATTTTATTATACAAAGTATACTCTATAAATCAACATATTTACTTTCTGATAATGCAAAATTTTTGTTTATAGTTTTGACCCAAGAAATAAAACAATTAAGTTAATAACTTTTTATTGTAAAATTTTTGCTATACATAACATTGCATATAATTATATACAGCATGTTACAATAAATACAGTGTATTTATGTACACATTTTCACATTCAAGGCACTATAACAATATACATTTTATAAAAAAAAATAAAGAAAAATACATTGTGATTTTAAAGTGTTTTTTAGTTTAAAAAATATAAATACAATTTTAAATTAGGTCACTGAAAATGAGATTCTTTTTATCAATAAAATTTATAAAGTATTGCACTTAAGTTTCAAAGAGAGAAAAATAAAAGGCTTATAAATAGCTTCATTGTTAGTAGATTTTTCTTTTGTAATGATGCTGAGTTAATTTTGCAAATGTCTTAAAAAAATTTTGCTGAGTCAGTTCTGCAAAAGTATATTTTCCAAGAGCTATTACAATGCTGCTGAATTAGATCTGCAAAAGTATTTCTTTTTAGAATTGTTGCAATGTTACTAAGTCAGTTTTACTTAAGTATGTGTACATATACATTTTTAAAAAAATAAACATTACAATGTGGCTCAGTCAATTCTGTAAAAGTATATTTTTAAGAACTACTATAATGTTACAGAGTCAATGTCTCTTCGGAGACAATTGAAAACGACAGACTTTGTAACTTCTTCAATTCTCATACAATTTACATAAAAAGGCAATATTTTGTATACCATCGATGTAAAGTTTTTTTTAAAGAGAAATGAAAGCATGTTAAAAATTGCTCCCAGCACTTGAGATTTAATGTGCGACTTATAAAAAACAATTAGCACTATAAACAAAACTAAACATTAGTTTACAAGCTCTAAGTAAATCAGAGAGATATTGAAAGAGTTACAAAGTTGCTGTTTTGGAAAAACACTATTTAAATTTTACTACTTGCTAGTTATTGAAACTTATAAAGTTGTGTGCTCTCTTATGGCAATAGTAATAATTAAATAAATTTATCAACATAAGATCAAGATATTTTTTTCATATTTCTTATGAGTTAGTGTATAAATACAAAGTGATTGTTACCAGGAGTTTTAATATCGCTTTTTATATCGCTAATGAGAAAAATGTGATTTTCCAGTACAAATAACTCAGAAAGCTTAGAATAAGTTTTGAGAATTTTTTCATGTTGTATTAGGGTTTTAGGGCTTGTATTAGGGCTCGTTTAATTTGATAAAATAACCAGGTGATTTCTGTAAACTTAAAATATACTTACATCAAAAACAGAGAAGATACCATTAAATATCTTTAATTTTAATAAATAGTAATATGTTAAAATGTATATATTTTTCAAAAAAATAAATGCAACATAAATTTAATGAATTTTTTAAAAGATATTTAATTAGATTATATTTTGGATAGAATTATAACCTCATTCAATTTATTTTAAACAAATATGATAAAAAATCACATTAAATGATATGTTTTAAAAAAAAACAATAAAAAAAATTTAGTTGCCCTCAGATTTAAATCTGTTGAATATTTGAACCTCTTGAAACAGAAGATGTTCCAAATGATATTCTGACAGCTGCTTTTCTTTTCAATCACAGCTGTTGACTAGTGTACTAGCAAATTAATTAAGCCCATCACTCCGATACCTCCGCACAAACAGGCCATTTGCTTCATCGATTCCCTAGAACAAAATTTAAAAACTTTGTTAAACAAATTATTTGTCTTGTTAATTCATTGAAATAAAATTAGCTTCAAAATATTTTGAGGGTTGTATAAATAAAAAGAGAAAATGCGAGATAGCATCAGATAGTACCAAAAAGGCGACTTATACGTCAGAATATATAGTAGTAAAATGTACTTAGGATGCATTTTCTGCAACAAAAAAAAAAGGTGGAGATACCGGACAATTTTTTTATCACTTTTTGTTAGATTTAATCACCTTAATACTGATTTAATCCATTAATTTTGCCCTATATATTGTCAACTTTTCATACTTCAATTTAAGGTAAAGAGAGTGCTTTGCAGAATGCATATAACTGATTAACCACTTCGTATGAAAGCATGTAAAGTGAATATAAAGTCGTGCTGAATGTGTTTAGAACAATGCACAATTTCCAAAGGTAGAAGGTGCGCATAATGCGATAATTTGTTGTTGAATTGTTGCTTTGTATGGTGAACACAGT
Source organism: Parasteatoda tepidariorum (assembly GCF_982258835.1). Classification (NCBI taxonomy): domain Eukaryota; kingdom Metazoa; phylum Arthropoda; class Arachnida; order Araneae; family Theridiidae; genus Parasteatoda; species Parasteatoda tepidariorum. Next base: position 21,621,627 of record NC_141756.1, on the reverse strand, counting down.
ACAAAATGTAGAAATTTCCAGAAAAGGCGGTTATTAGAATCGAAACTCCCAAATCCAATACTCGCAAATGCCATGATCTCACATGAAGCTATCGTTACTACAGATGTAATCATGAAAGGTCATCAAAGAGTTACAACATATGTGCAACCCATTCTCCTTATCTCGACTTTACATTTACTTTAAATGCTTTTATGTAAATAGGTTAATCAATTATAAACATTTTTACTTGCACTCCTCCTTCTTTAAAATCTATCTACTGTTATTTGCTTCTTTTTTCTACATTTGCATTCACTTCATAGATTTCCTCAAATGAAATTTAATTTAAAATACTGTTAAACAAATCATTTGTTTCATTGATTTTTTAAAACTTTTTTAAATATGAATTCAAAATTTTACTGAGCAAATCATTTGTTTTATCGATTATCTAAAACAAAGTAAATTGATTCAAAAGTTCTACAAACAAACAATTTATTTTATCAATTCTTTGAAACGAGAATTAAACAAATCATTTGATTAATTTACCTTAGCCATAAATTTTATAGGACAAGTAATTTGTTTTATCAATTTCTTCAAGCAGAACAAAGGAATTCAAAATTTTATTAAACAAATCATTGCACTGATTATCTGCAACAATATTAATCTGAATTTAAAGTTTAATTCACATCATTGATTGTTTCATCGATTCTACAGAACACTATTTAAAAAATTAATCCAGAACAGGGAAGATCTGAATGTCAATTATTAAATCAACTCTAACTTCCATCACGTAATCAAGTTGGTCCACATGTTTTAACTCCTATCTTATTCATTAGTGTTTTGTTAGTTTCAGATAAAATTTTTGTTTTTTCCCCGGTTAAATATTTATTTGCATCTCCTAATTCACAAAATTTTTTGGCTTCCCTTTCAACAAGGTTATTAAAAGTGTACATAAAGGGCAGTGGTTACATAAGACTTCGTTTTTGTGACCTTAAAATTTTCTTACCATGGATCTTTTTCTTTCATGATATCTGGCAAAACATTCACCAAAGCTATGTTTAGAAAACCTCCAGAGGTAAATGGCAATATCCACGCTGTGCACGTGCCTAGTTAGTAAATATAAAAATTAGGTTACTTTTATCACACATCAGTAAAAAATTTTTCTCTATTTAGACAATAAAATGAAATTATTATTATTTTTAAATTACCTAATTTATCTTCTGACTCTGAAGATAAAGCTACAACAGCTCCAAGTATACCAATAGTAGCTGTCGATATCTATAACAAAAAAGTAAGTACAAGATAAGTTTATATCTCTCAACCTTTGGTATTATAAATTTTAAAAAATTTTTTATTCCATCAAAAGAATGGTAAAATGGCAAGTGTTTTATACTTAGAAAACACTATTTGGGTCGTAGAAATAGGCGCATCCTACGATGAATCGAACATTCAAACGAAACACATAAGTGAAAGCAAGAAATATTTAATTATTAATATCATTATTTTCAATTGCATCCGGCATAATTCGATATTCAGAATGCATTTTATGGCAGAATAAATGAACCAGAATAATAAATAAGGGCCGTTTAAATATTTTATAAAATTTAAGTTTTAATTCATTTTAATTTCGCTACGTGGGACATAGAATTCCCTTCATCTTTTGAAAAATTTTTTAAATTATAAATAATTAAATTCCTGGTAAAAAATTACATTTTAAAAAATAAGCATCGCATGTAAGTATAAGAGGAAAGTTGCTGACAAGTGGGAAAGATGGGTTCAAAATCAGCAGAAATATGTCTACATAATATTTGAAGGTCCCCCTAATTAGTTAATATTTTTCACACCAAAACCATACCGTCAATTGTTGACTTAAGTCTGTGTAAGTGAGAAATAAAAATCCTGCCATTTGAGCAGATTTTTATTTCTCACTTGAATAAATGTCGCAACTTTTTTGGTGTAAAAAGAGAAACCAAAACCCTTGTATCAGTTAATACAGAATTTCCTATTGATTTTTTATGTAAGTGAGAAAAAAATTAATTCCTATTTTCAGTGCATACTGAAAGTCAACTTTCGTTAGTGTGAAATAAATACTCTGGCCATCGAAACATACTGACTATCGACTTTAATCATTGTAAGTGAGATATAAGAACCCTGCCCTCAATAGATATTGAATAGAATATCACCTTTTGTCGGTATAAATCAGCTATAACATATCCTGCCATCATTTCATACCGAATTTAGATTTTTTTCGGTGTAAATGTAAATGAGAAATAAATCCATCTTGTCAGTACATACTGAATGTCGGCTTTTGTTGGTGTGATAAATAAAATCCCTGAGCATCAAAACACATTAAATATCGACTTTAAAAACCCTGCAATCAAAATTTCGACTTTTTTCGATGTAAGTGAGAAATAAGTCCTAGACATCAGTACATACTGAATGTCGACTTTTGTCGGTGTGGTGTAAGAAATAAAAACCCTGTTCATCAAAACATACTAAATATCGATTTTAAGAAATAAAAACTCTGCCACCAATATAGATCAAATAGAATACGACGTTTATCGGTATGAGTGAGAAATTAAAAACCCTGCCATCATTTCATTCAGAATTCCGATTTTTCCGTTGCAAGTAAGAAATAAATCTATGTTATCAGTACAAACTGAATGTCGACTTTTTGTCGATGTGAGAAATAAAATCCCTGGTCATCAAAACCCATTAAATATCGACTTTAAAAACCTTGCAAGCAAAATTTCGACTTTTTTCGATGTAAGTGAGAAATAAGTCCTAGACATCAGTACATACTGAATGTCGACTTTTGTCGGTGTGGTGTAAGGAATAAAAACCCTGTTCATCAAAACATACTAAGTATCGATTTTAATCGTTATGAGTGAGAAATAAAAACTCTGCCACCAATATAGATCAAATAGAATATCGACGCTTATGGGTATGAGTGAGAAATTAAAAACCCTGCCATCATTTCATTCAAAATTCCGACTTTTCCGTTGCAAGTAAGAAATAAATCTATGTTATCAGTACAAACTGAATGTCGACTTTTTGTCGATGTGAGAAATTAACTTCCTCAACACATATCGACTTTTGTTGGTATAAAGGGAAAATAAATACCCATGCATCAGTGCATAGGTGTGTACTGTATATCGTCACCTGTCGACGTAAGTAATAAATCGTGATACTTAATAAATATTTCGGATAGTTACACCAATCATTTACACAGCTCTTATACTGTGTACTTATAAAAAGCAAATTGATATACTTACTTGAGCTTTGGCAGCATTCCAAGGATTGAACCCTGATTTGAGTAAGATTGCAAAATCACCTATTTCATGGGGAATTTCATGAATTAGGATTGCAAAAGTTGTGAGAACTCCCATCTAAAAAAACAATCATAAACCTTAGATTTCTAAAATAAATATCATTATATAATTGATAGGTATAATATAATATTTTTAAGAAAATTTCATTATTTTCACATTTTTCAGTCCCTACGACTTAAATAAATAAATATACATTTTTTTTATGTGACACAATAAACTCGCGCATTTCTCTATCTATTGGCAACACTGTAGTTCAGTGTTTCCCAAACTTGTGTACCCTTTCTAAATTTTTCGTAACGCTGTGTACCACTAATAAAAAAAATGAATGTATATTTTTCTTTTTTTGGTACTAAGTTTTATTAATAAGTTCATGTACATCAGTGAAAGGATGATATTGTTTTTGCTGTGATAAAAAAATTGCACCAAAGTTAAAAATCACAACTGGCTGTAGACACCACTAATTATTAACTGTTAATTCAGTAAAAAATAGCCAATAGAAAAATACGTAATCGTAAATTTTCATGGCTAGCTCTGTTTCTAAATAAAATTTTTTGAAATTTTCGTTTGTTGTAAGATATTTCGCGTTAGAACGCGTACCCCCTCTAAACTGTTCCCGTACCCCTGGGGGTACGAGTACCACACTTTGGGAAACACTGTAGTTAATTTTCATTTGGTAGGTTGTCTTAATTAATAATAGTTAGTCACACGTGAAATAGTTATCACACGTTAGGTATTTATTTAGAATAATGTTGTATTTTTAAGGAAATAACTTATGAAGTAATAATTCAGATTTATTTTTGATCCTTTCTAAAATGGCTGATGGACAGATCTTAAATTATTACTTAAATTCAATACATTAAGTACTTCAACAATATCGCGGACATCCCTTAAGAATAGTTAAAATTGAAATCGCAGTATTCCCATTTGAGCAATAGCAATGGTAAAAAAATGTGGTTAATATTCTATTCAAAACTAATTAAATTGTTCGGATTGGATGAGGGATTGAAGAATTAAAATATTTAAAAAAAATATTGTGTAGTGCATTCGGCTTGGTTATCAATAAATTTTATATGTTTCACAAAATAATTTTAAAAGGTGACCAAGCGGGTCGCCAAGGGCGACTAATACTAACAAAAAAGCTTCTACTGTCATAAATCAAGAATGAGTTATATATCGACTATAATCGATTTCATTCTAGCTATTCTAAAATCTTTTTTTTTTAATAATAGCAAATTTTTTTAAATAAAATCGAATTATAATAATCAAATGATTGAACTAACTAACAGAATTAAATAATACAGCAAAATAGTGTTGTGCCAGTAGGACACTGAAATTATGAGAGCAATAAAATAATAAATAGAAATAAAATGAAATAGATTTGATAGACGATAAACAATTCAGAATGGTAATTTCCATAGCCTGTACAGCTGCTCCACTAAAGATTTGATATCGCAATAATTTTATAGCTTTATTTTATAGCTCAATAATGCCAAATGTAAACTTATACAAGAAGTACAACGCTTTTTAATACGACCAAAATATTTTAAGAACTTTCAATTCCTTTTTTTAAATATTTTTATTCTAAAAATACAGATTAAAATACACATAAAAGATTAAAAACACAGTAACGTATAAAGAAACGAAAATTGGCGTTAGAGAAAGTGCGTTCTTGAGTTTGATTCTTAAATTATCGTCTGCTCTAATTAATTAATATTTTAAATTACATTCCTTTGTGAGTGTTTCTCAGTACACGAAAATTAGATAAGTTATTCAGGTTGCTAAATTTTTTCTGTGCTCTTAATGCGTATTGTACGTGTGTACCGGTCACCGGGATAGCCTGGTTGGTAGGACGTTGGGCCTATGTCCAAGAGGTTGTGAGTTCGATCCCCACAGCCGAAGAATCCCCATGCAGTAAATGATGACTGGTGCACGTTAAATCTGTCGGGTCACAACGTCCTCCATGTTGCCATAACAAATCATACCTCTGGGAGTACAGAATTGGAGATTGATGGTTCATTTCAAAATTACGATCAGTGGACGAATGAATGGATGTATGAATGGGGCCTCCCTATAAACAGCTTGTGACGTGTGTGTGTGTCTGAATTCGTATTCCTGGCCATTGATGGCAGCACTGGAAAACAAGAAACGCACCCTCTGCCTTAAATTCGCATTAAGATTGAATCTTAGTACGCATGAAAATCCAATAATTAGATCAAAAGTAATGTGTATTGCTTTATTATTATTTTGTGGGGTTCACACACATGTGAAAATTTGAAATCGTGATCGTTCACCCCTCTCAGCAAAAAATGTCCGTCGATGCACATATGTTCAGCTAAACAATTTAATAACATTAAATAAATAATCCCAAGAAATTGAAGCGGCAAAATAGTACTTAATTAAAAATTTCATTCACTTCAAAAATATGTAAATAGGAAATAACAATCGTCATGTTTCAAACGCTCTAAAGTCTCTTACAGATCCTAATAGCTTTGATAATCGAATCGCTGTTGCTTTACCACATCCCTTGTGAGTGCGATTTTGGCAACATTAGACGAGCTCTAAAATTTAGACATGAGCAACACGATAGATATGTTCGTTATCAAGAAAACGAGAAATCTTCAATTGCTGCACATTGTTGGAATCTGGTGCATAAATTCAATTTCGACAATACCAAAATTATTTCCACATCAGTCACAACAGCTCAGCTTGATACCTTAGAATCTTGTTTTATTCATATGAATGCTGATTTTCTTGTAAACGACATTAGTTCCTCACTCCCTTTCCATACCCCGTGGAAATGCATTTTACCTTGATTTGCCCCTCTCGGTCATTGTGATTATTTTTATTCTATTTTCATCTTTCTTCACTCTCGGTTACTGTGGTTTTTCTGGATTTGTTTCTCACCTCTATTTTTCCGTTTTTTTGTTGGTAACTTTATATTTTATATTTCAGATCACTTTTGTTTCTTTCTCATTCGCATCTGCCAAGTCTTGAAAATGGGCACCTGCTTTTGAGGGCTTGAAAAATATCGACTGTTATTTCCAATTTTTTTTATATTTTTGAAGCAAATGAAGTTTTTAATCAAGTTATTTAATAACATATTTTGAGAATTACGTTAATTACAAGAAAAAATTTTAATACCAAAATAACCGATAGCTTGGGTTCCTTAATGTTATTTTTTTTTTAAGTAAATAAATAAAAATTTCCCTCTTAAACGTATCCGTATTATTAAAATCATTTAATGAAAATCTGTAAAGTTTTACATTTTTATCACTAGATCTAAACATCGGCTTAATTTTTAACGTGGTTTTTAAAGATTATCCTGACTACAGTAAATAGTAAATACGACATTGATTTTAAATACAACTAAATAGATGTAACTAAAATCAATGCAAATGAGACGTTTAAGTTTTTAACTATCTTTTCCAAACAAAAAAAAACTTTTTTTTAAAAAAATAAGTTTGTAAACTTTACTAAAAATAGTAAAAAATTCATTCTTCAAAAAAATCATTTCTAATAATATTAACTATTAAAAATAAATGAATTTTTCCCTTAAAGAACCTCACCTTTATTCCCACTAAGAAACTTCCTGCTACTGCTAAACCATGAGTGAAATTGTCTATACTGTTGGCCATCAAGTTTAAGTAACCAGCAATCTAAAAGGAAAATAAAAACTTGCATTCACATGAATTGATTCGCATATTGCTGTTTTTACTTTTTCAAGTTCGGATACAATAATATGGAGAAAAAAATATTATTTTTCAGACTTAAACAATTAAAAAGAAAGAAGTGCTGTTTAAAAATGATTGAAATGTCATGTTACCAAAATGCTATACTAAGTTGTGTTGAGCCACGAAGCGATGAGTTAGTGAACGTGACCATGCTTGTCGGCAAAATATCCTAATGGATGAATCACAGAATAGAACTGAGAATGAGACGACCGAGGTTCGTATCCTGGTGATGGTTGGTCGATTCGTATACTGCAGTGGGCTCACACTAACCATAGCGCAGAATGCCTCCAATTGTCAGATCAAGAGTTTGAATTCTCTTGCTATCGAAATAACCCTCGCCATGTTTTCGGGTTTTCTTGTTCATGTAACCTAAATGGAGGTTAGTTTCATTTAAAAAGTTCTCAATGAACGTGGTGGGTCCCAATGCTGAATTCAGGAGTTTATTGGTCTTCTGGGTAGTTCAAAATTACACGGTTGAGGCCACAGAAAACAGATACGGATTAACACCCTTAAATATAAAATGGTGTTTAGATGATTGATAAAAATAAATATGAGAGTAAATTAAGTAAAGCTCTCCTGCAACAATCAGTTATCAGATAGGACTTCATGAAGGTTAAGGCTGTATAATTTCGAGGCCAACGGCTATATAATATTCGTTGGGCACCAAACGTTTCTACTTAAAAGTCTAACTGGTCCTCAATTGGTCTGAAGCTAGGTGAGCTCTAAATCGCCTCCGAGGAATCGAACCCCGGTCTTTCACGACAGATTAGTGCTTTAACCACAATATAACCGCGACTCCTATATAAGCAGATGGAAAGGGGTTAAATATTCTATAAAGGTGAACTGAACCATCATCGCTAGAATATTTTTTACACATTAAAAAAATTACGATGAAGACAATGAAGATTTATATGTTGTTAATTAATAAGAATTGTGATCAAGGGAGAAAAAAATAGAGAAAGATTTAAAGTTCTATGAGTTTGAAACAATAAATTTTATAGATGGTGTAAAATATGAACACACATGAATATTCTGTATCACTTTGATGGGTTCTTTGATGATGCATCCATTGCTGTTCGACTTCGAGGAACCATTCTGTTCCAACTTTGGTTTTAATTGCTGTGCGTATGTTTCGTGATACATAGAGTGACCGTTGCATGAAGCACTGCCATTCAATTGTTGCTGTTTCTCACCTGTATACGCATGGGAAATACTCGTCCTCCGCACTTCCTGGGAAGAGAAAAGGTTTTTAAAATAAAATAAAAACTTTGAGAAAAAAAACCATTCATATTTCAGAACAAATGATGAATTTGGGGCAATTTAGTGAATTTTTTTAAACTAACTGTTCCTTAGTAATCCTAATTTTTCAGTAGATGGCAGCACAACACACATTACGTAGTTATCTCATTATTTAAATGGAAATTGTTGTGTTTTTCTTCAAAAATGTTTTCTGGGTAACATTAATATTTCAGAACAAAAGGATTAGGGGCAATTTTGTGATAACCCATATTTTTTTAAAGGTGAATTTCTTTCAATTAGCTGTACCTTAGTAATCCTAATTTTTTAGTAGATGGCAGCACAACACACATTAGGTAGTTATCTTATTACTTACATGGAAATTGTTGTGTTTTTCTTCAAAAGCGTTTTCTGGGTAAACATTAACATTTCAGAACAACAAAAGGATTAGGGGCAATTTTGTGATAACCCATACTTTTTTAAAGGTGAATTTCTTTTAATTAGCTGTTCCTTAGTAATCCTAATTTCTCAGTAGATGGTAACGTATTATCTCAGTGATTCGATGGAAATGGTAGAGTTTTTTACCAAAAAAGCTACCTCGAATAATTTGAAAATGTGACTTATCATTTTATCGTCTCAAGCGTTTCAAATATTTATTTTAAATGAAATCGGAGATAAATAAGTTAATGAGGAGTTCAATTATGCGTATCGTTGGCGGGGGGTATGGTGGGCATATGCTCCCCTCAATAATTTGAAGTTCCTTTCAACAAAATTCAGAGAAATAAAGAAAATTTTTATAAATCATGATCGATTTAAATCCAGCAATCACTAAAAAGAGATGAAAAAATCTTTTTGCAAATATTTAGTAGACTTTTTTATGTGTAAAATTTAGAGAGCTATTGTGATTGTGTATTTTAATTTTGTTCCCCTCAAAAATTGGACTCTTGCGGCACCCATAGGTTCAGTTTTCATTGTCATTAGGTTCATGGGGGGGAAAAATAATAAGTCACATGGTTTAAGCTAATTTAAAATAAAGTATTTCGCAATTTTAATGTTAAGCAAATTTATTTTGTTTATTCATACAAATTGGAAAAGTTTGTTTATTTTTACAAATTACAGAGATCGCTACTCTCAGATGTAGTGTACCCTTAAGCTAACGTGTATTGATAAAGGTACAAACATGCCTAAAAATAACATTATACTGCTGTTATACTAAGTTAGAATATGTTGATAAATTTATAAATAAACATAACAAATCGGGGTGATTCGGTGTACAGAGCACGCAACTTCCAATCAGGTAACCCAGGTTCGAATCTCATGACGACTCGTATGCTGCTCTTCCGGCTCAAAATATTTAAAATATCCCCAGTGTTGGATGGATCATGGATCGGGAAGTCGGGCCAACCATGGGAGGCTTTCATGATTTCCAAATTACATTAAAATTCGTACTTTTCAATGGTGAAAGAACACTATATATGGAAACCAAGTCGGTTTTTTTCCTCCACTGCTGGTTTAAATTATTTTAATTCAAAAAAATTTGAACAACGTATTTCAATGACACTACGCTTATAAAAATCCGATTTACACCTGCCAGACCTAAATACCGATTTATATCTATATATCCGGCATGTTGAGTTAAAAGGAAAAACTCAGCGGTTCTGAATTTCTTTCGGCTATAGAATCCTATATGATTGAGCTTCATTAGGCGGAACCCCGGCATTATAGATAAAAAAAGAAAGAAAAAAAAAGCTTATTAATGGTTGGGAATAAACTAAGGGAAAAAAATCTACTAATAATCATTTTGGAAATATTTAATTTGAAGAGCGAAATATTTTTAATTATAAATTTGTTCTTCGTGTATGCATTTATTGAAAATGAATGAAAAAAGTTAAATTATGGCTTTCAAAAAAGAGCTGCTATAAAAGTTGAGACTAGTTATCAAAGAAACAAGATTTTTTTATTCTAGAATTTGGTTATTTTATTTTGAAGAACTCGATGAGAAAAACTTATGGAAAAATTTATAAAGGCATATCTGTTCATAATTTACTCAATACATATTTATGGAGAAAATAAAATTCTTTTTAAAAATTTTGATTTTGGTACTTTTTTATTGACATTTTACATGAATAGTTTCATATTAATGGAATGTCCTTAATAGCACAGCGGTTAGAGAAGCGGACAAGGGGTCTTGAGGGGGCAGCGAAAGACCACCAAGAACGTATGATACACATGCTCTTAAAATCTATTGAATCGAAAAATCAGTCGCTGAGTACCATGGGAGCAAGGATCTTGAGAAAATTTCATTCCTCGTTAGATTTATGTCTAAAGTGAGGAAGTTTCCTCACGAATGAGTAGTGCTGTAATTTGTCGTGGGGTTCTGAGCTACGATGTACTTTCACCTATGCGGTGCTCTCTTGTCAAACGTAAGGCATAGGATGTGATGTGACTTCCTGATTTAATTCGCAAAAGACCAATGGCTGGCGAGCTAAGCTTGCTTAAGTATCATTAAAAACAACAACATATTAACGAAATATGAAACAAATTATGGGTCAGTAATTGCATATTAACATAATTATTATTGGTTAAAAAATATCTGAATTCATGGGATCATGGTACGGGATATACTATATATACTAGGGTTCCACTTTTAGGGAACAGCTGTTCTAGATTATAAACAAACTTACTTTGTTGTCGTGAGATGCAGCAAACATGAGTTCTAGAATGACGAAGGAAAACATTCCTAAAAGTACCCAGAGTCCGAGTGTGATGTGACTGGAATGAACTTCTGGACCCACTAGACAAAATAAAAAAGGTTTGATCAATGACGCTTACAATTTGAATACGAAGGATGGACAGAGTTCATTGGGCACTGCTATTGCAAATTGTAGGCAGGTAGCACAGCAGATATCGCAACAGCTGCTTTGTTCAGTTTTATAGCAGCTTTGTATAGCATGAACTGTTGACACTTTTTGATAGTGAATTATTAGCGAAACTTAACAAAGAGCACTATTAATATCTGTATACGGAAGAATGAGAGACAAATTTAGGTATAACCGGTTAACACAAGCTCTTTCATCAAAGAAAATGATAAGAAGGCACCGTTTAAGTGCTTTATGATTGAGGCAAAGTTATAATTTTATACTATATGTACGATTTTGTCATAAAGAATTACCCGAGTTTTCGAACGGATAAATAACTTAAGTATATCAAAAAATGTTTAACTATTTTTAAAAATCGCCCATTTGGCGAGATTTTTTACACCTGGATGAAGATCATCAAAATGAATGAATTATTCTAAATTTTTAAGAATATTTTTGTGTCCAGATAATTCAGCGTTGGAGTAGTCTTTTAGATCAGGGCTCGAAAAACAGCCCGTCCTCAGCGGTCAAAAATTCCTCGCGGACAACAAATTTCTCGAATCCAACGTCCGCGCGGACGGCCATTTTTCCGTTAATGTTCGTGATACACTTTCAATTTTCGTTATCTTACAAGAGTCTAGCGCCTCACTTCTAAAATGACCCTCTAATCTAGAAATACCGCAACATACTGTGCATGGTGGAATTAATGAATTAATGTCTCTGTCTGGGAGCACTGCAGCGGTTGAAAGAGGCTTTTCAGCAATGAACTTACAAAAAAAAAAAAAAAAAAAAAAAAAAAAAAAAAAAAAAAAAAAACACATTACGCACATAAACACATTAAACAAGAGTTAAACGCAATTATAAACATCTACGTAAATGGAAAACCCCTTTCAGATTTCTGTGCAGAAGCCTCTGTAAATCATTGGCTTGATTGTGGAACTGGCAAACGTCATATTTGATTAATTTAAAAAACGCAGTACCCTCGAATAAATTGACATTCCAGATAACTTGACCTTTGTTATTTAAATTATTTCCTAAAAGAAATACTAGTTTTTATTATTAGTAACCTAGTATTTCTTTTATTACTGTATAATGTAATCCTAGTATTTGTAATCCTAGTAACTTCTAATTCATTGTGCAATCTATATAAATGTTAGTAATAAATAAGAGAAAATTATACTTTTATTTATTTAGAAGCTACGGGTTAGTTTCAAAGGAGGACGGGTACATTGTTGGACAAGCCGTCCTCGGGGACGGGTAAAATTTCTGAGTTTCTTCAAGCCCTGTTTTAGATATTAAAAAATTAGACCACAAATGCTTGTTGTTTTCACAAAACTGTGGCTTGTCATCATATTGACGTTTTGCGCCATTTTCAGAAGTAGCATTGGTTGCGCAAGCCAAAGGTAGACTTGACAGTCAAGAACTAACTATTGCAAACTACCAACAGTTATGAACTGTGAAGCTTAAATAGCGTTATATTTAGGGGAACGCTATGCGAAATCTCTTTATCCATAGAAAAGCTTTTAACATTAAAAAAAAAAGTTTATAAATACCGGGCAAGTTTAAACCCGACAATGGCCTTTTACTTTGAAAGAACATTAGAGAAGGAAATACCAAGTATTATTTTGAGAAATTTAAACAGAAATAAAAATCATCAGTGTTGTGAATTCTAATATCATGTGAAACTAGCAGGCATTATACCGGAAAAGGGTTTCTTTAAGTATCACATAATAATAACACATTAATTTATCAATATGTATCAGTTTATCACCTTCGGGTTTTAACTGGCAGCGATTGTTTAGATCTAGTTTTGGCCGATTAAAGATGGAATCGTTTGATTCCTCGAGTTTTTAACCAACTAGAATAAATAATCCCCATTTAAGCCGATTAAACCTAGATTTATCTTTTATTTTTAGGTTATCATTAACACATCTACACTAAAAAGTCTACAATATTAAGTAAAAATTTTGAAATATGCTTCTTTTTACAAATTACTTTAATAAGTTACTTAAGTTTAATATGATAAGAATTTCGACACATTAAATATTTCAGGCCAGTTACAACGAGTGCCATAAATAGTTAGTTGTAATACTCGCTACATAAAACATAGCAATAGCAAGTAATTTACTTCTTAATAAAGCAAAAAGTAATCCTAGTTCTAGTTTTGAGCTTATATTTTGAAGGTTTAAAGTGTATTTTTATGTCAGAGTTATTTTTGATGGAATAAATCTTAAGCAAAAACTAAATGAATAAAGGCAACGTACAACTTTCGATGTGATTCCATGCTTCTGGCAACAAATGAAGAAAGACGTCACCCAGGAGACCCCCAACGGCGAAACTGAGTAACAAACGCAGGAACTTGCTTCCACCTGCAACAATACAATAAATAAATAAATGTTTACCATTTGAGACATCTTATAGAAACTATAATGTAATAGAAAATAATATAAGGTAGTTATACAAAATGCTGCTATTAATTTACAGCACTAATCTAAAACTCTTGCATTGTCTGCAAAAGCTAACTAAATATTTACTTTATGAGCGTTCAAAAAATAATGGTTTTGATAATCTTTAGATAGCAATGTAAAAATTGCACATAATACAATTCAATGGAAGTACTTTTTACAAATAAAGCGCTCTGAGCCGTAGTGGCTCAGGAGATAGAGCGTTCTCCTTCCAATGAAGTGAACCGGTTTAGAATCCCAGCGATGGCTAGTCGATACGAATTCCGCATCCGGCTGACACCAACCACAGTGCTGACGTGAAATATCCTCAGTGGTAGACGGATCATGGGTTAGAGTCCCCTTGCCATCACGCTAACCGGGGAGGTTCTCGTGGTCTTCTTCTCCACGTAACGCAAATGCGGGTTAGTTGCATCAAAAAGACCCAATACTTGATCCAGGAGTTTCCTTGTCTTCTAGATTGGGTTCAAAATTACAAGGCTGTGTAGTTGAACATTTGTAGTCGTAAACCAAAAGATAAGCTGTTCAACGACGGTCATAAAAGAAAATAAAGAGCTTTGAGCCGAAGTGGCTCAGCGGATAGAGTGTTCGCTTCCCAATGAGGTGAACCGCTGAATTTGTCAGGGTCATGAAGTCCTCTAAGTTTCCTTAACAAATCAATACCTTATGGGGTACTGGATCGGAGATTGATCGTGCTACGGGTTCAGGTCAAAATTACGATCTGCGGATGGATGGATAGTGTATGGATGTGTCCTCCGTGTAAAGCGGACTGTGACGTATGTGTGAGGCAGAAGTCAAATTCTTGACCATAGATGGCGCCACTGGAATACAAAAGAAGCGCACAACCTTCAGCCTTAAAAATAGACTTGTTAGTATTGAGAACTAGCATAAGACAACAATAGAGAACGAAGACATGCCCGCTGTAAAATTTTAATAAAAAATGGAATATTGGATAAGGGAATTAATTTTAGGAAATGCGCTTTCAGTGTTAAAAAAAAACATTTTTATTCAAACTAATATTTTGACGAGTTATGGTACTTCAATAATAAACAACATTTTAAACTAGAAAAAAAATTTAATCCAAAAATTTTAGGAGAATTTTAATGCGTGATATACGCACGTAGACAAAGAGTAGCAAACCCAAGAAGAAAATAAAATATCAGTTTTTTTCCTTCACTATTTTGTTATAATTTTAATTTTATAAATATATAATTTTCTTGAACTAACATCACATAAAATGCTCATAAAACATTATTTTTTAAACGATGTTAATCAGTACTTAGCAAATAATTATCAGAATATTTTCCCCAATAATGTAAATATGTAAGACAAATACAAGAATCTTTTTTTTTAAAACATGTTTTGTATGACCATTTTAATTACTTGGTATACACAGCTGCTGCTGCTTGAATTAAGTTTTTCATGCGATACAGCATTGTTTCAATATATTTTTATTTATGCAGCCCTCGTTTTGTGCTTACTTAGTAAATTCGTGCAAGAAAAAATAATCCTCTTTCTTTATTTATTATAATTGTTATTTTCTTGAATAGAATAACAAACAACAAATCCTAACAACATCTTCTTCCTTTGAAGGAAATAAAAAACTTATTCAGTACATTATCGTCGCAACTAAAAATTTCATTTAAATGTTTGTATTAACATTGATGGCTCTGTTATAAAACATATTTTTCCTAAAGATGAGCCCTTTCTGGAAGCATTATTTCCAAACAAATGTCAATGCAAACTTGAAATAAAGAGAAAAAAAATTAAATTATAATTATTTAGCCAGTACTGTATATTTTAAATAAAAGCATTATTTTTATTAATACTAAAATTCTTCCATTTATTCTATACACAATATTAATTCCTTCAAATAAAAATATTATTTTCAAACATTATTTCAAACAAAAATATTTGATCTTTCAAGCAAAAGTATTATTTCGAAACATTCATTCACGCAAAATATTTAATTTTTCAAACAAAAGTATCAAATCTTTCAAACAAACATTTGTAAATGATTGTATCAGCATTTCTCTTTTATAAACTTTTAAGTTCAAAATAAAATAAACTTACTCAAGAATTACTAATTCTTTTTCTCCGTTAACCCTCGCCTATTGTAACAGTTCTTTTTCACAAACCATAATTCAGTAATTCATTCAATTTGATTTATGCATACGCCAAAAACTACAAGATTAAAAATTGCTGAAGATTTGCGAAATCAACTGCCTAACATAAAATCTAATTTTAAGACTGATATTGATGAAGCAATGAAAAAATTTTATTTTTTTATATGAAATGTTTCTAAATTAATTTAAAGTTTTTTTTTTCTTTTTCAGATTTTTATTTTTTTATTTATTTTATTCACACCTGCTAGTTTACTTTTTCAAACATTAAGGAGTCCGCCAAAAGAAGTTCAAGCGTTTAGGGTTCCGTAGCTGAAAAAAATTCGGAAACGCTGTTCTAGAACATACCCTTATTAGTATTTCACAATGAGTAAAATAAGGTTACAAAATACTGCTTCATTACTTTTTTAATTCTTTGTTTTCATTTTTTTAAAGGAAAAAAAAACGCTTTATCGAAATGAAAATATCTACATACATAAAAAAAAAAAAAAAAATAATAAATAAATTACAGGGTTTTATTGCAACAATAAGTAATATTATACGCCCTATGTCAAATAGTACATTTTGTTCCACTCTTCGTTCGAAAGTTGGCCTCTGGGTCCCTGAACCAAAGAAATGTTATACGAGAATAAAAGAATATATATAAAAAAAAGATATCGTCAGGATGGAAATGGTGTTAAAAATCCATCATTCATATATGCGGATGTTCTACAGCAGATGCTAGTTTTCAGTGGGTGATGATGACGTCCTTGAAACACCCATATAGGTCATGGTTAATAGCAGCTCCTCTTCGAAATTCTGCTACACAGAAGGGCAATGAAGAAAAAAAAAAATTATAGAGAACTGTGCAAATAACGTTTTTTTTATTATTATTAATAAGTTTTGTATTCATACGCATGACGCGATAAAATTCTATTAATAGAGAGGTAAACAAATAGATGTGTGGTGTATTCTTCGTAGCTCTTTTACCAAGAGATGATAAATAAATAAACCTAAGTTAGAGTGCATTTAACTCGCAGCAAAAGCTTTAATTTTTATCTTGCTAAATAGAATTGTCTGGCTTTAAAAACCGACAGAAAACTTTAATATTTTTTTAAATTATTAAACTTTTTTTTTTAAAAAGTTGCCAACCTGGCGAGATTATTTTAATTTAGATAAAAATCATTAAAATCCATGAATAGTTCTCAATATTTGTAAATTTTTTATAAGCCCAAACAATGTAGAGTTGGAGTAATTTTTAAATACATAACATAAAAAGATTAAAGTTGTTACTTTTTAACATTTACATTTTTATTATTTACTAAGTCGGAGAAAAAACCTTAAATTAAATTTTTTGTTTCCAGTTTATTTATTTATTTATTATTTAAGTTTTTATAACTCTATATTTGTGTGGAAGAAAATTATATAGCCTTTAGAAATCGTCATTTATTAATTCATTTGTCGAAAGCGCCTCGTTATGGCAACCATACTACTATAAATGCCTTTTAATATAACGAGTGAATAAAGTAAAAAGAAATTAAAGCTGTTAAAAAACGAATCAAAGCTCCAATGAAGCAGTTAATCAAAGAATAAGCGAAAGAATGAATTAATCCTTATATGAAGTAAAAAAAAGTTCATAAAACTATAATTTGAGTCACGACATTAAACGACTTATTTATTTCTTTACTAAACCAACCCAAAAATATGAACACAGAGAGACAGTATATAGTTTAATTAGTGTAAGTGGATAGTAAAATTAATAAATTATAATAATGCATTTTAGATAAGTGAAAAAATCATCATTATCAAAATATTCTTTTATTTTAAATTTCGCTCCTTAAAATTGTATAGGAGTCGGTCTACAGAATCACTGCTTTAGATAACATTATTTTAATATTAAGATTAATTTTAATATTAGATAACATGAATTTATTGAATAAGAAAAGTTAATGTTATTGGGGGAAAAGAACTGTTTGCACACAAAAGAACGTTATGCGTAATGTTCTATTAATAGTTAAGGTTAAGCTATCCTTGAAACTCACACGCCTACTCGTTTATGATTGTTTAAGGCTCTCCAGCCAAATCTCAAATATTTTCCTTCCGGATTATCATCGCCATATGAGTGGGAATATTTCAAACTGTCTTATCGCACAGACCGCAGAAGTTAGATTTACAATACAAACAAATTGTAGTGTCCCGATTATCCGAGTTAATGTGGACCACGACTTACTCGGATAACCGAAAAACTCGATTAAAACGAAGAGTCTAAAAAGGAAAGAGTAGGTTTAAATGAATATATTTAACAAATACAAAATTTATACGAGTAATTTTGTTTACAAAATTTATACAATTTATATTATAATTAGGAAGCTTACTTAGAAACACTTAAAGAGCATTCTTTAAGAGAATTAAAGAGTTTTTACTTAAAAAAGTCCTTATTAGTTTTACATTACTTTAGCGCTTTTCTGCAGCAATGTTTCGTCCTTTTTTAAAGATAACAGGCTGATGCCGCCTGTTCTTATTTTTCTTTTTATTCAATAGCACTTTCGATAGCTTTCAGCCCATCTGTATGAGAGATTTTTATATGTTGATTTTCATCGTCACTGTTTTCATCATCTTCATTTCATTATTCGTAGATTCATTTTCATTATTGATATTTCATTATTCGTAGATTCATTTTCATTATTCGTAGATTCATTTTCATTATTGATATTTCATTATTCGTAGATTCATTTTCATTATTGATATTTCATTATTCGTAGATTCATTTTCATTATTGATATTTCATTATTCGTAGATTCATTTTCATTATTGATGATATTAACGATTATCGGATCAAGTTGTTGAATTTCGTTTTCCTGAGTGTTTGGAAGATAAAATTCGGAATTTTTTTGGCGGTAGTTTTAAAAATAAAAAATAAACTAAAACAAAAATATTCTTGAAATATTTGATAGCTCGGTTAAAGCGGAAACTCAAATAATCCGGACTCGGATAATCGAGACTCTTTACCGTACTTTGTTTTTAGCAAAAGCATATCTAGCTGTCAACTGTTCGAGTTTTCACAAAAGATTTTAGTTTGATTATTTAAATAGAAAGTAAAATTTGCGATTTCAGATTTCATTTTTGATTTATTATTTTTGATTTAAAACGATATTAACAATCGTTTTATCTGATTAATTAACATATACGCGTTACCGGTAAAGCTCGAAAGCCGTTAATATGCATATTGCTCAGCTAATCTGCAGATTAACTTAAGGAATTACCTTAGCTAATCTGCATATTAACTTAATGAATTATCCTAACTAATCTGCAGATAAGCTTAATGAATTATCGTAGCTAATCTGCAGATTAGCTTAACGAATTACCCTAGCTAGTCTGCCGATTAACTTAATGAATTACCCTAATTAATATGCAAATTTATCGGTTGTAGAGTTATTTATGCGGTTGTAGAGGCAGTCGAAATTACAAAAAATTCTTATAATGCAAAGAATAAAAATTCTTATATTTCATAAACATTAAGAAAACCATTTTTCAAAAATCAAAACGTGTGAAGCTATGAAATGAATAAAAGTAGAGAGTTTCAATATTACTGATCGTTGAGAATGAAGATAAGATGATTTACTATTACTATATTCATAAACACCATATTGAAAATATAAATTCATAGTGGAGCGGCATTGTATAAAAATGTATAATAACTGCACAATTTGTGTCAGAAGAATCTATGTTTGCTAGCTAGGCTAACAATGTTAGTACATGATGTAAAGAGGAAAATAAGACAGGGAATTTTAAATTACATCTCTATGGGTTATAATGAGGGTCGTAAAAGAGTCAAAATAGGATGTCGACTTAAATATTGCTAACAAGACAAATGAGGTATTTCCAATTAGACTAAACACTTTTTCAATTTTGGTTTGTTTGTTTTGAAAATGTTTAATGTTAAAAGTTATATGTTAAAGAAATGTTTAATGTTAAAAGTACATCAATGCAGGAAAAGATTTTGCAAAATATAATTTTCATTGAAATCCGTCCAATGTCTCCCTTTAAAATTTTGATCCTTTAGAATCCATCAATTTGTGATGGAAAGATTCATCTGGAAGGTGAGTTCTTTAACAATTCAGATATTTCAAAGTTGTGGAGTGTATGTTAAATGTATTTTGCCACCTCAAATATTTTTTAGATAAAGTTTTTTAAAGTCAGTATGTTCAACTAAATTTTCTCACACATTTATATTATTTTTATCCTTGAATTAACCTTTTATAACAGTAGATTATTTCTAATATGAATTTTTTTTAAAATATATATAATTTAATCCATTCAAAAAAAAAGTTTGCTAAAAGTCACGTAATGAGAGTTTTAGGGAGACAAACTATAATTTTTGATTTCTATCCTTTTACACTTAAAACCATAATAATTTCGAAACTCTCAGCTCTTTTGACTTAATAACTTAATTACAATTTTTTTATTTCGTTATTTTTTCCTTTTTTTAATATAGCGTAAGAAAACACTCATGAAACAAAGTCCTGCTTGTCTTCAAAGCAGTTTCAAACGTGTAAATAGGTACAAAAATGTATTTTTTGTACCTATTTTGTATATTTTGTACAAAAATGTATATTGAGGTTTTATAACGTTTGAAATATTAACTTTATTGACTTCTTAACACGTATTTTGAAATGTGCCCAGAATGATAAGGCTCATTGACGATGTAATTCTTCCCATAGAGCCAGAAACTCAATACTTTCCTCGTTGAACAAAACTCTTATCACAAAGGAAAGGCATTAAAATAATTATATAATTTAATTATTGAAACATAATCCTTAGTGTTGAAATTACAGAGCGTATAAGACAGGCGTCATCATTATCAATTTCAATTTGCTGTCTGCATGGTTAAGATTCCCTTACAAATAAACCACTCGCTCAGAAATTCCATTTGTCCACTATTCCAACCTTTTCTTTACGATGAAAGTTAAGATTATCTCTGGAGATATAATGTCGTGTATTTATTTTATTCCAATTCAAGAAAAGAAAGGTGCAGGTCAATGTTAACGACCGATAAATCGATGAGAATGTTTTGTACAAATTCCAAGAATTATAATTATTAGATAAGAATTGTATAACACTAAATCTTGCAAGCTTGAAAGTAGATCTTTCTGAAATTGCGCCGAGAAAACAATAATTAATTCGAGAAAAAATAGACTCCAAAACTGAAAAAAAAAAAACTTTCAACGTTCGAAAATTCTAAAAACCATTGATGGATTAACAAAGCATATCAGTACCAAAATGCGTAGCTATTTATTTTTAATAGTATGGTACGTTTTAAAGAAACGTCATCGGATTCATTATTTATTCCCTGTTTTTTTTTAATTCTTTGTTTTTCCATTTTAACACACATGTATATAAATTACATAAGTACAAATCTTAAACTTTCAAACGTTCATTACGCATTAGATCAAAATTACTTTCATGAGTTTAATGATTTGCTTTTTCTTTTTTTTTCTTTAAATATTATGGATTCTATATGTGTATAGTTTTTAAATTCAGTTTTGACAAGAATGGGAAAATTATATATTTAGATCGATGATTGCGGTACGCCCTGTATTTCAATAGTACGCAATTTTTTAAATAATAAATAAATCGCAAGGTTTATATAGTAACCTCTCTTGCGCAGAACGATTTCGCTATGACTAGTGCTGAGCTCTTTTTAAAAGGAAGAGAACGGTACGAAGGTGTTTGTACGAATTATCCTATTTCAAATATACTCAATTTATTTGTGTTAGTCTTCAAGAAATGTTCATGATTCTTTATAAAAATATAATTTTCAAGCATAAATTTATAGCACAAGTTAAAAAAGAATCCTTACATCTACATCTCTATATAACATAAAAACATAATAGTCTTACACATTCTTTGCATTGTTATCGGTACATTTTTATTTGCCGGAGAATCATATGATAGGCTCCAGTTTTCCTACATTGATTTCCATATGATTTAGGTGATCATCAACATAAAATCAATAAAAGTCATAATGGTATTATTTTTGCATAAAAGTTTTTGTATCCCTAATTTAAGGATATTTACCTGTAACGCTATTATTACGTTTTTGATTTTGATTCTTTTCTAACTAAACTAAGTTTAAAATTAAGTTTCATAATTGTTTTGTTTTTTTAAAGTTATACAATTGTTTCTTTTACCATAACTTAATTCTACGCTACATTTTAAAATAAATTTATTTAAATCGGTGAATCTTAATAACTGTTTAACAATATTATTTTTTTAGGGTGCAAACTTCATTAACATACTATTAGAAATTACAGTTAAAGAGATGCGTTAAATGATTTAGAACTTAATGATCAGCTTCACGCACAATTTGATGCATGCAAAAATCGTATCCGTCTGTAAGGTAAGCGAAAATATTAATTGACGATTGTGAACTCACAAAATTCGTTATAATTGGTGTGATTTTCCATCAATTTTTGATAGATGGCCATAGGAATTGACTTCAAGATGTCAATAACGGTTGGAGAGAGTATTGTATGGAATTTGGACTCTATGAAGGTCAGTCCAATTTTACAAAAACTGATTACGTCAAGCAATGGCTGCGCAATTCTCGATGCGTGAATGAAGGACTTGCTGGAAGATAAATGTGATTTCCCTAAAATATCACACAATATAGTTGGGAAAGTAGCATTGTCCTGAATATCCACATACATCTCAGAGCTTATATTTCCAACCACTAACTATCGTTTGTCTATACTCCTATAAAATAAACTAGTTAAATAAAGTAACTGAACTTGATTTGAATTCCACTCATTAATTGTCTCTCATCTTCAATTAAATTTACTCGAGTTAAAGAGTCAACTGAAAGAACTCAAGATTGAGTGCACAATTTTGACTCGAACTTGAGTTCATTTCAATCATTTTTGATTGACCATCTCTATCACTTGAGTGAATCGTTTTAACTCTCGAACTTGAATGAATTTCAATCACTCTTTGACTCACTCTTTTTTGAGGAGGGGAATTAGCCTATGAATTAGCTCATTCTTCTTAAATGAGTTGAAAGAATTCCCGTCACCACAAAGTCTAAGGCCGTCTCTGTTGCCATGGAAACAAGAAATAGCGCATTTCAAAGAGTAAAAGCTCGTCTCTTTCCCCCGATTTCCTTTCTCTCGTCAATCCGAACGAAAACGTGTCTTAAATATTGACCCAACTTGAAATAGTTAAAACGCGTAACTATAATCACCGCCACTGCTCCAGAAGAAGGGTGAGGGGAGTTCTTTCCATAAACAAGACTATAAGGGACTTTGTCATAACTATGACAACCCCGGCCCCATGAACAAATTCACTTTCAGGAGTTTCGTTTGTCACGACTCTCTAATACTTCTTAATAACTGAATTAGTAATAACTGAATTACATATATATTACATAATAAATTTTTTAAAAGAAAATTATGGAAGTAATTTTATATTTTCAATTTAAAAAAATTTTTACGATTTTTTTAATTTTTCATTCTAAGCAATAATAGCCATTAGACAAAATAATAATTATAATATTCAAGTAGATATATATAATCTAAATAATCAATAAATTCGTAACAAAAATAAACACTTCGATAATAATTAAAGTTAAATGAACACGCGTGTTTGTAAATAGATAATCTAAATAATCATTGAATTCGTAACAAAAATAAACACCTCGATAATAATTACATTAAATTGAACACGCGTGTTTGTAAACATATAATCTAAATAATCCTTGAATTCGTAACAAAATTAAACACCTCGATAATAATTGAATTAAAATGAACACGCGTGTTTGTAAATATATAATCTAAATAATCATTGAATTCGTAACAAAAATAAACACCTCGATAATAATTAAATTAAAATGAACACGCGTGTTTTTAAATATTTAATCTAAATAATTTTTGAAATCGTAACAAAAATAAACATCTAGAAAAAATTAAAGTAAAATGAACACGCGTGTTTGTTAAGCACATAATCTAAATAATCATTGAATTCGTCACATAAATTAACTCCCCGATAATAATTAAAGTAAAATGAACACGCGTGTTTGTAAATATATAATCTAAATATTCATTGAAATCGTAACAAAAATAAACTCCTCGAAAAAATTAAAGTAAAATGAACACGCGTGTTTGTAAGCATATAATCTAAATAATCATTAAATTCGTAACAAAAATAAACACTTCGATAATAATTAAAGTAAAATAAACATGCGTGTTTGTTTCGTGAGTAATAACGCTTTTGCGTGTTCAAGAACACTAAACACGTGTATACAAATGATAGAATTGTAAACAAATTGCAGACACTCCAAATGCTGTTAAAACTATCTCTATTTCCCTTAACTGGCTTCTTTGGACTTAAGTTTTGTTTAAAGATTTCCAGCTGGGCGACAGTAAATAATTTTTGAGAAAATAAAATAAAATAAGGACATTCCGATAGATAAGAATCTTATAAAATTCTACATCTTTTCTTATCACTTGATTCTAAATTAATAAAAGAACATTCTTTTTTTCTGTAAAAAAATGTATCAGACGAAGGTTCATGAAATAAACATAAGATTCAAAATAAAAATTGATTCTGTAGTTTAATTAAAAAACAATAATAGTAAAAATTTAAAAAATAAGCATTTTTCATTGCGTAAAATTAGACTAAAAAAATAAAAGGTTATGATAAGCAAGGGGTTATGAAATAAAGATAAGGAATTGACAAAAGTAAGACGGAAACGGAAAAGTAATAAAATAAAGGTTTGTTTTAAAGTTTGAATACATTTATCCAGATTTTTGTCTCATTACGAGGAAAATTAATAAAGTAACTGGATCAAATCTCATTAAATACCGTATTTACTTAGTTTAAAATTTATATCATAGAAAACAATTATATAATTTAGGAAACAATAGTTTAAAATAAAATAATGTATGGCAATTTTTTTAACGGTTGCTTTAAATGAATCAGCATCTTATCTCTATTGGTTTTGCTTTTTAGTTGAAAACTTATTTTTCTTGATTTCATTTACGGTTTATTTCAAATTATTTAGTTCAACAAGGAGGAAACAATTCTGGTAAAATTACCGTATTGTATATTAATGATATTTCTGGTAGAAACAAAACCAAAATATAATAAGTTTTGATAACAAAAATCAAAATATGTGGTATTTAAACCATTCATGTGAAAGTTTTTGCGTTCATATGATAAAAGCTTATCGGAAATTTCGGTTTTCAAAATCAAAGTTCTCATTACCACACATTTAGTAAAAAATACTAAACTAAAAGTAAATTTATCCGAATAAATTATTTTTCTGCAATGCTTCAAGTAATCGTAATAAAATTACCAAATTTTACCACATTTGCCAAATCTTCCACATTTGCCAAATCTTATCACATATTATAAAACCATATTTTATTGTTAATTTTACCAAAGTTATTACCAAAGAGCTTCGGTAAAATTTCTCACCTTTTCGGTGTTCCCATAGAGTCAAGGCACGGTAAATTTCACCATATTCTGGTAGTTTTGACCATACTTTTTATTCTTAGTGTTTAGAAACACGTTTTAGTGTTTAGACACACTTTAAAAATACAACTATAAACAAAATAAAAACATAGTTTCAGTTAACTTCAGAAATACTAACTCGGCTACGTAGCACCAATTCACATGCCATCTACATTGATCCCAGAGCTCGTAAAAATAATTAAATAAAAAACGTTTAACAGCTTTTTGGTGTTCCCATAGAATCAAAACACGGTAAATTTTACCATATTCTTTCACCATACTTTTTATTCTTAATGTTTAGAAACACGTTTTAAAAACACAACTAACTATTAACGAAATAAAAAACACGGTTTCAGTTAACTTCAGGAATACTAATTCGGTTATGTAGCATCAATCAACATGCCACCTACGTTAATCCCATAGCTCGTAATAAATAATTAAAAATTTAGGAACGCGTAATAAAGTCTTAAACAGAATCGTTTACAATTTTATTCATAACAATGATTAATGCTAAACTAATGCGAAAAAAAAAATTCGAATAAGGACTGACTAATTAAGCCTTTTAAACGACTTTCAGGATCGGTGGCTAAAATTGCACTTTGTAGTTGATCCAAATTAACCTTAGCACTAAATGTTTTTCTGGAGTTCAAACAGAATCAAAAAAGCGTTCAGATTCGACGCCAAGGACAGATAAAAATACTGAATAAACACAAAAGAAAAGTTGAGTAAATATTTACAAAAATTAATTTTCAAAAAAAAAAAATAAATAAATAAATAAATGATGATGATAGGCGACATATTTAATAAAATCGTTTTCGACGCAGTTTTACCTTTAAAACTTATTTTATTCATATAGATTATTGTTTTCGACTTTATATGAATCTCTTTTATACATACGTATTTATTTTCAAATTTATATATTTTTACACAACTATAATTCGTTTCGAAGCAGTTTCCGTTTTATTAGCGTTTTCTCTTTGAAACTTGCTTTATTTATTTATTTATTATTGAGTTCATGATGCTCTCAAATTTTTTTCTTCGAATTCTCATGTTTTTATGAAACTATAAGACTTTGGCAGCATCGTTCTAAACATCTGCTACGATTTGATTACTTAATTAGAATGCAGTGAGCGTTTTTTGCAGTTGCAAACAAGCATTTTTTTTATTTTATTTTTTTTAGTTACAACGACCTAATAAGCACTATAAAAAAATTTAAACCGAATCATTCAGTCCCTCGTTTTATGATAAAACAAATAAATAAAAAAAAATATGTACATTGTTAATTAAAAAATTTAAAATAATAAAATAAAAACATAACTAAATTTAAATAAGTCATTCAATAATTAAATAAAGATAATACCACTTTCAAAACTGTTTTGAATAGTTGCGAAACATTAAAAAAATAATAATAATTTTATGAAACATAAAACAGACAGCTGACGTCTTCATAAAACGAATTAGCGTGCTTAACTCGAAAAAAAACGCTTGGTTCAGTGAACATCGGGGATGGTGTTATCAAATGTTATCTTGTTTTTAACACGTACGCTAAATTTAGCATTTATTTTTGGAAGTGTTAAAGCGGAACTATCAAATCAATTGTTTCCAAACTTATTTCTGTTCAAATCATGCAATGTTCCTATTTTATAAATGAAATCGTTTATTTTTACAATACAACCTTTGAAAAAATGTAAGGAAAAAAAGTAATTTTATAGGTCTAAAAAAATCGTCATAAAAACAACTCTCTTCAATTAAAGTGAAAAATTTGTTTCTTATTTAAATGTATAAACACAATAAAAAATTTATTTAAATTTTTTATACCTCACTATAACATAATAAAATTACAGCCACTTTCTAGCTATGTTACTCAAATTTCAATTGGAGCTCGGTGCTTTATGCTTATACAACTTATAATTGTTTCTTATTTGGTGCAGGCAAAACTTTCGGCGCTTTTTTTTTTATCATCAGTCGAAGACTTTTCATAAATGATCTGAGAGGCAAGAAGATAGTAAATAACGAAATAAAATTTTTAAGAAATTAATTTTTTTAAGTGGATTTAATTCAGACCAAATTAATTCAGACCAAAAGCGCGTCATCAAAAACGCGTTTTAGAGCACATCACTTTAATAAACATCTACCTTCACCAAAAACCACATTACTCTTTTCGTTCTGATAAAAACCAACTTATTTATCCTTTTCTAGATAATTTTAGAAATTTAATTTTAAAGAATTTTGTTTTATTATTTACTATTTTTTAGGTGTCTATGCGATTGTTTATGTAAAGTTTCCGATACTTCGATTAACGATAAATTTTGCTAGCAGCATTTATGAAAGAATAATAATTTGTTTATAAAAATCAACGAGCTTCAGTTGAAATTTGAGTATCTCTAGCTAGTAGGAAAGGAGTCGAAATTTTGATTGGCAATAAATTCTGTTGGATGATGATTCTCGAAGCGAATAGAAATAGGAAACTGAACAAATGAAATATGTAAATTGAACAGTAACTGGTCAAAAAACGATCGGAATTTCGGTTCCACACTTAGAAACAATACAGAAATATCGAGAAAAATATAGAGAACTTAGAAAAAACAGTATGATTAAAATAAAATAAAAATAAATAATAAAAAACCTTTCCCCTTTTAATCAATCAATTATTATTAATTGTGAAATTTCCTGAATTTTGCAAAGATATCTTTATGAACTGGATAAATTAAACTGATTTCATAAGTATGGTGTTTGTATTTTGCAAAAACTGTTTTATTTATTTTTTTATGAAAAATTAAATTTTAAATTAAAATTAAATATAAAAATGATGTCTAATCAAATGTAAAAATGAATTTAAATTAAATTCATTTTTATATTTAATTAGCATGATGAATTTAAATTATGAATTTTAATAGGAATGAATTATGAATTTAAAATAAATATAAAAACCCTTACCTTATGTGGTTAAAATTTAAAGAGTTTTAAGCCATATGAAGTTACAACAAAAGTTTCTATAATATATTTCTACGTGTTATTAGTTTTTATAGCATAAAATTACAGTCGAACCCTTTTTTTAGCGAGCTGCCTGCGGGCCCATCCATAAGTAAACTTTAAAAGGTGGTTCATTAGATCCAAATTCTCGGAAATTTTTATTTATTTATTTATTTTATTTTTAATTATATGACATCAATATTGTAGGAAATAGTGATTACGATAGGGGGAGGTACATAATTTGTTTATAAATTATTAACTCATGAAATATTTAATCATGAAATATTTAATAATAATAAATTTAAAAAAAAATCAGTTGACTCTAACATTCTTTGGAAGAAATTATCAATTTTCTATTTACCTTTACTCTATTTTAAATGGAATTTAACAATTTTAGTATCAATTAGCAACGAATCCAATATTTGCAATCCTCATTTTCTAACGGAAAATTAAATAATAATAAAAATATAATTCAGATAAGTTACTGACACTATCACTGCCGAGACACAAGTTGTCGAAATTTTTTGTTCTTCAGTGTAGAGGGAGGGGGGGGGGAGTAAGATGAGATATGTTGCTGCCTAACACTTTTTCACTTTAATTTCAAAGCGAAGAGCACGCGATAAAATTTGACACAATGTAAAGAAATGCTATCATTTGCAATCACAACTCCTGTAAATTTAAAGTTGAAAAAAAGATGGGAAAAAAAAACACAGAGGAAATAAAATTAGAGTCCACTATAAATAAATTATTAATCTTTCAGCCGTCCACTATAACCTTAGATAAATGCGAGTTCAGAAAGGACCACTAAAAGAGTTCACTACCGAGTGTTCACTATATCCCAGGTTCATTATAGAAGGGTTCAACTGTATTTTATGTATGTATATAATATAAAATTTCACTTAAAATTTTGGATATTTTAAAGTACACTGTAAAAAATACCGGATAAAATTACGGAAAAAAGTACTGGCACTCAGGGTGTTGGTACTTTTAGTCATAAAATCCATTTTTACCGAAACATGTTACGGAACAAAAAATCTGATATACCCTAATTTTTACAGAAATAATTACCGTAAAATCATAGAACCACTCTCATTAAATGAATATTACTGTAAAGATTAAGTTATAATATTTTACGGTAAAAATGGATTTTACGGTGAAATGAATTTTATGGATGATGCACTCAAAGTGCCGGTACTTAATACAATAATTTAATAGCGAATTTTTTTTTACAGTGTACCCCTACTCAAAACTTCGACTTTATAACACTGACCACTCCATAAAATCAATTGATAAGACCAAATATTTTAAGGAGTAAATATGCAGAGACATTCGAAATATTCTACTTAAACGTAAGAAAGTGTAGCGTCATTTGCAATAGATGGAACAATACAAGCTTTTCCAGATACGGTTGTAATTACTTCTATCATTACTTAATAAGGATAATTCGTTCCGCTCTTTTAAAGGCACAATCTCAGGCACTTGCCAAGGAGAGGAATTTTATCAAGGCTCTCAACAGAAGTTTCTTTTGAGAAAGTTATTAAAAAACAACAGCAATTTTAATTGACTGAGTACTTTTGTCTTACTCATTTGGACGTTAAATGTTTCTCACAGATACGACAAGGTCAGTAAATGAGCAAACCCCGCCTTCTCAGAATGATAATTTAATTTAGTGCATTCTGCTGCTGTTTCAAAGAAAATATGAATACAACTATTTAAAACATTCTTTCCGAAAATATTTTTCTGTTATCCTTTGATGGATAATTAAATTTGATGGGATAAATAAACTTTCAAAAAAATAATAATAAATAAATAAATAAACTTTCAACAATTTAACATAATAGAAGAATTATTTTATTCAAATTTTAAACGGATGACAGAACAATACTTTTTTTAATTTTTGTCTAAAAAGTTTCAAAGTTCGGCCATTGAGAATTAATTTTTGAAAAACCTTTAGAAAAGGTTACCTTTGCAGTGTACATGATTTCTCGAAAACAAGCGCACCTGTTTTATACAAATTCTTCTTCAAAATAAAACATTAACTTGGTAAAACAAAAGAATTTTTTTTAATGAAATATATAAAATTTGAATGATTGGCAAGTTTAGTATATGAAATTATACAAAATTCGCTAAAATAGCTTGCCTTTTAAAAAAAGTAGCCCTCAAATAAAAGAAAAGGGGAAAAAATAAGTACCTTTCAAAATCTAGTCAATTGTATCAAGAATAGTTCAAACAATTTTAATAAGATCATTACATTATTCTCTTATAAATCATGTCCATCGACTTTAACATCGATTTTCGCTCTCGAATGATATGACAATGACAATGACAAAGATCCATCAATACGTTAAGCGTTTATTTATACTAAGATATGTAATGATCCGCCGCCATTATAAAATATTCCTATTAATTTTTTTTATATTCTTGTTTTATGACATGGTAAAAAACAAATATTGATTTTATTGATAAGAATAGTTGCGTTTGTGAAAATTTTTTATCAGAAAGAACATGACAATCTCTTAAATTTATACAATGAAAACAGCTTTAAGAATGCGAGTTCTGAAAAGAAAAATAGATTGGCTTTTCTATTGGCATGAATTTATCCCAGACATCAGCCCCTTACGTTGTTATAGCCCCTTACGTTTCTGCTTTTTGGGCTGTTCGAAAAGGAATTTAAATTTTTATAATGAAAATTAAAGGCGATTTTCTTATAGTGAATCAGTATTTTATTAAATCATATATTGTCCATTCTGGGTCCGATGCCTTTTTTATGGCTGTGGCATGATTCCACGAGCATACAATTTTTGTTCTCTGCAGAAAAAAACTAATCCAGGTAATTTTTTACCTACTTATTTGAAATAAAGGTTTTACAGTCTAAACATTTTCGCAGGGGCCATAAAATTGTTTTAGTCAACCCATTTCTTGTTCCCAGAGACTATCCGCGACAAAAGTTTATAATTCTCTTGACGTTTGAGAATCAATTCTAATGCGGCGTCATAAATTTCGTTCTGTAAGAACAAGTGGAATCGAGCTTTGAGATTAAATCTTTATAGGCTTTTCAAATGATCATGAACCGTAGAATTCGATAAATTTAATCTCTCTGCGATCTCACACGAGTTGTTATAAGCTGGTTTGCATCACTCAATTGGCCTGGTGCATCATCGTGCACCTGAATCGAAATACTGCAAACCAGATCTGTCAAAAGCATATTGCCAACTTCCACAAACCCATTCGGATATTTTTTTCCTATCTGGAACAATATTTTCCCCTCTTCGATAGTAAAAAGTTAAAGGGTCCGCAGTGGACTGATCGTTAATGCACGGCTATCAGCAGATTACAGAAGTCAAGCATGACTGGCTGCGGTCAGTGTGCGGATGGGTGACCACTTTGATCAGCCTGCGATAGAGAAAGAGGGTGAACGGTATTGGTCCTCGTAGAACTGTTCTACCGTTAAATGCTCGACTTCGCGCATAGATCGTCCGGCTTCTAAAGCGAGGGTGCAATCCCCTCTGCAGAGGATCAAAATTGTGTCTTTGGATCATCCTCAGGGATGCTTTCCAGGCCGTTGATAATAGCCCATTAAGCAGCGCTAGTGTGACGTCTATAAATTGTAATAAAAAATAAAATATGACAAAAATTCTGCTTTTCCCTTTAAATATTTGAAAAGGGCACAAACCAAACACTGCTGCGTAGAATCAATCGAACTTTTTCACAAGCAAGCGTGGCAGTATCAGCTGTCAAAAATACAGTCAATTCGCTATAACTCGAAGTACGATAACTCGAATATTACTATAACTCGATTTTTTTAAGGGGTCCCGACCCTTTTATCTTCAATTTCATGTTAATTATTCTAGATTACTCGAATTTTACTCCCTTTAACTCGATTTTTTATGTGGATCTTTTAATGTTTTCAATAGTGATGAAATAGGTTATCTTTTAAATGTCTTCCAAATAAGACTATGATGTTTAAAGATGAAAATTGCTCAGGGGATAAAATGAGCAAGGAACGTTTGACTGTCCTAGTTGAAGGAAATGCGTCTGGGACAGAGAAATTGCCCTTACTTGTTATCGGAAAATACCGAAATCTCCGATGTTTCAAGAATGTAAAAACTTATCCTTTGGATTACAAGTCTAACAAAAGGTTTTGGATGACATCAGTTTTATTTGAAGACTATGTAAGAAAATTGGATCGGAAATTCTTCGCTAAAAAAAGAAAAGTGATACTTTTTATGGATAAATGCACAGCGCATAGTGATCCACCTAATTTGAAATCAGTAAACTTGCAGTTTCTCCCGCCAAACACAACAGCAAAGTTGCAGCCGATGGACCAGAATACCATAAAGTGCTTCAAACAGTCTTATCGTAAATGGCTTGTCAAAAAAAATGATCTTAAATATTGTAAGCATTTAGAAGATTTGTAATTAATAAGCATTAATTAAATAATCCGACAATATTTTGAGAGACCAAAACCGAAAACGGTAAGTCGAACTTCCGATATGTCGAAGTTTTTCGTCAGTCCTATCAGATTCGAGTTATCGTGAATTCACTGTAGTAATGATTATGTGGCTTAATTTGCTGTGAAAAGTATAATTAAGTTCTCTGTTGGAAAAAAATGAAATTATTTTCCGAACAACCCATTATATATAGCCTAGTCTACATTTTAGATTTTATATTACTTTTAAATCAAAACCACAGAATTTGAAAATTGAATTGAAATAAATCTCCAAAAAGAATAATTTCTTTATATTGACAGCAAAGGTGTAATAGAATTTAAAGAATTCACTAAAAAATCAAGGAAAATTGCAATTAAATAATATCTATTTCTATACTATTCGGAGAAAAAAATTCTGGTAAAAATAAAATCATAATTCCGGTAATTTAACCAAAATATACGGTGTTTAAACCATTCATTCCGTAATTTTTCCGATTATATGGTAACAGTTTACGAGAAATTCTCGTATTCAATATTTTAGTTTTTATTACCATGCATTTATTAAATAAATCCAAACTGAAAATTAAGTTAAACCTAATAAATGGTTTTTATGCCATGCTAAATTATCAAATTAAAATTATAAAATTTTAACACACTTAATAAATTTCATCGCATATCATTAAATTTTAGTTTATTATTAGTTTTACCAAGATCATTATTAAAGCGGTTCGGTAAAAATTACCGAGCTTTTCGGTGTTCCATAGAGTCAGAAACATGGTAAATTTTTATTATATTCTGGTAATTTTTAACACACATTTTCTTTATTGTTAAAATTGGATCTATATATTTTAATTTTTTTCAAAATCTGATGAAAAACAAAGGCATTTTGCCACAGCTTTGTTATTCTTTAGAATATAAAAAATGACACCTATCATTGTTTCACACTATGCTTCCCGAATACAAAATTCGTATTTTTTCCAGAGGAATTTTTAAAATATTTATGATTCAAGTATTATTCTTACTAATTTTTTTTATTTAACTATGATATTTAAAGAAATATTTAATACATATTTGTTCGTGAAGCTCTTGAAATAATTTGCGAACAGAAAAACTATGCGATGAAGAAAAATAAAATGCTTCACGCTACGCCCATATCACCTAGATAAAAAGTCTAACTAGGCAAAATATATACAAATTAATATTAAAATAAATATGAAATGTTAAATGTGAAACATATAATAATGAAATAGAGAAAAAAAGTTAGCAAAAAGTAGCATTTTCGAATAGTTAGAAATCTCCCTAGAAAAAGAACTTTCAATCGACAAGCTGTTGCCAGGTTACCAGACGGCAAGAATCAGTACGTTCTTCTGAAAATTAGGTTAAAGTCACAGTTAATCATATTGCGGTACTCAAATCGTGATTGTCCCAGATTCTAATACCAGGAGAAAGGAAAGTAATCAATTGAAAACTAAAACCAATTATAACCAGCTTTAATTTCGCCAAAATACAATGTGTGAAAAAATCATTTTATTTATTTATTTATAAAAATTCTTTTTCATGCGTTTAGTGCCATATTTCCGCAATCCAGAATAAAAGAAGGCGAGAACTTTAAAATGTAGAGTTCAATAAAAAGAATTGCGTTCCGAAACGAAAGGTTGAAATGAAAATTTATGTCTTAAAACTGATAAATAAATAACATTATTTAGAAAAAATATGAACTACTTTATTTACTAAGAATATTAGCTATGTCTTAAACATAACATAGAAAGTAAGATATGAAAGAAAGTAAGAATGTGAACAACAGAGTTCGATAAAAAGAACTATATCAAAACTATGTCTTAAATAAAGTGAATTGATAAAAAAATTTAAGCGAAATTTAAACTACTGAGTCCAATAAAAAAAAAAGTATGTTCGAAATAAAATACTAGAAAGAAAACTGATGTCTAATGGCTATATCACACGAGAGAAAATATGTGCAACTGCAAGTGTAACTGCAAGTGTAAGTGCAACTGTAAGTGAAATTTATCCAAAAATTGCTCGTGTGATATAGAAATCACGGTTGCACGAAATATCTGCAACCGTTCAGGCAATTTCTTTCATGAACCAATCAGATCGTTTGCTTTTATGACGTTTCAATTTTATGTGATGACGTATACAAATGTAAATAAAAATGGCGGCGACGTTGGTGAAGAGGATGATCGGATGAAATTTTTTTATAGACGAAACGGAACAGTTTTTTAGTTTAATAACAACATTTTCTTTAAAATCAAAGCATTAAAAATACTTTCACACGATGAAATAACCATCTCAATGCAGTTGATGTACTACCATAACAGGAACCTGCACATCATTTTAGTATCGGTGAGTATAGTACACTATTTTCTAGATAAATTTTCTTTTAAAATATTTATTTATTTTAAGCTAATAAAATTAAAACTTATTATAATTTGTTCCGATCAAAGTTTTAATTACTTTAAATAGAAATAATTTCTATTTTCATATATGTAAAGATTTATACTGGCGAAAAGATTTACTTTGAAATATTCGCCAAGCAACTCGCCAAACTTTGTTACATTATTATAACATAAAATATAATAATGATTATATTTCTTTATTTTCAAATTTTAAACTTTATTACTGTTGATTGTAAAAGCATGTGTCCGATTATTTGAAATTTTTTTATTATTATAATTATTTGTGAATTAATTATTTTATTCCTCCCTAAGAATTCTTTTAATTTTTGAAAATCTAAAATGCAAATTTCCAATCTCCTTGTCTGTTTCTACATTCATCCCCTCAATTCTTTTTTTTTGTGTGTGTGATGATTTACTAATGATACTTTACTTTTTATTTATACTTCACATTTATATTTTGATACTTAGCTTTTCTACAATGACAGTAAGTATGTAAGTGTACCTTGCTAATTTCTCAATATACATAAATTTTTAATAGTCTTCGACCATAAATACAATCTATTTTTCTTAAAACAAATTTCAATCCAAACATAAGAACTACAAAACCAAATATACCTGCCATCTTTCATTAGTGTATAGAATAATCTTAGAACTCTAATCAAAATATCTGTCAAACTTAAAATAAGTTTAAAGGGGATACCTAAGGACTTAAATGATTTCAAATTAATGGTATTTAATCTCTCTTATTCTAATAATGTGTTGGTAAAATTTTATCATGAAAGTAATTTCTTTCTTTTATTTCAGATATTTCGTATAATCCTGTAAGGTTTGTCTGGTGAAGAAGGAAAGAGATGCAATACTGTTTTTATGAAAGAAATTAAAAAATAAGAAATGAAAATGAATAATGTTCTAAATGTTTCACTTGACAATAAATGTTTTGTTTTTTAAATTGATTCTTGTATTATTTAAAATGCAAAACAAAACATGTAAAAGTCTGTAACAAAGTAATATGATACATAAAAAGTATGTTCTTAATAAAATATTGTTTTTTTTCCATAGTTATAAATAAATTTTAATTTATATACTGTATATTACAATAAATTTGTCCTAAAATAAATCCTATAATTTTTAATTAAATTATCTCATATCAATAAAGAATGTTTTAAATTTTACAATAATAAATTGTAAGTATGACATTGAAAATCCTCTTATATTTAAAAAACAATTTTACTAAGAAATTGGAAAAAATAATTTTCATAAAAGTGATACTCCTGATATGCAATGTGTAAATGAATAAAATTGATGATCCCTTAAAAGCTAAACTCAACTCAGCGGCACAGCCCACAGAGGGCCAAGGCCTTCTGTGCCCATCTCAGTTTTCTTGACCTTTGGGCTCTGGGATGCAGGAGCATTTGTTCCGGTTAGGTAGTCAGCCATAAGTGAAACCCGCAGTGTTTAGCTCCCAAGTATGCTTGGTACTCATTTATCGACCCACTGAAGGAATGAAAGGCTGAGTCAACCTTGCTCGGCCCGACGATCGAACCAGGGACCTGTGGCACGACAGCGCGAAGAGCTACCGCTCAGCCACCGGGCGTGATGATTCCTTAATGCAATGTAAATTAATTTGATGACAATAAAATTCTGTCACATTGTAGTATAGACAAGTATAGACATTATTTATTATGTATTTTTTAGACTAAATTAAAAAAATAGAATTGATTTGATAGAACTAATAGTTTTGATGTTATAAATATTTTATGAGCAAAAGGAAAGTCAAAAATTGTATATTTCATACATTAAACCCTCATTTCTTCTAAAGAATTATTTCAAAGGACTATTTTTTTAATTAAGCTTAAAAAATTAAATTTGAAGAAATGCCTTACTTGTTTAGATAGCAATGTCAGTTGCAAAAATGGTATAAGTCATAAAATTGTCCTTTCTACACATAAAACTTTTATAAATTTTCGAGTAGCTAAACTATTAAATCAGACAGCTTGTTTTTATTCTCATTCGATTTAGCGTATACATAGATAACGATACCGCACTTGCCTAGCTAGCATGTTAGATAGTAAATATATATAAATAAACTATGCTTTTACAGGGTGCGGAGCCAAATTCAACAAAAAATAAGCAACTTTTAAGAACATTTTAGGCACTCAAAAAATATTTTTAAGCACTATGTAAATTGACAAAATGCAAAATAAATCTCAGACTTCACATGATCATGATAAAATAACTAGAATTTGACAAAGAACTCTTTTCTTGATTATATTAGCCATTAAAAAATGATCAAGAGATTTTTCGGTTCGATTTCAGAGGGTGAAAAATAAAGCCTGAAATTGAGAAATCTTGCAAAATACAGCAGAGTTGCACATGAGAAAGCAAGGATCTCACCGAACCCAGCTCACTAGACGCACATGCGGACTCGCAAGTACTTCACCAAACCTGTAAAATGATTGGCACTTTCATACGCTATGGACTGACGGTACGCTGAAATTGATCGTGGTTGAATGCATTCTGAAAACGTGAAATAGAAAAATGTGAAAAACACGTTTTTACATAATACGTGGCGAAAATCGACATTTCCTTTCATAAATTTCATTTTCGAAAAGGGAAAATAAAGCACCTTTTAAAAACACCCATTAAGAAAAGCACCTTTAAGGGATTTTAAAAAATCGAAAATAAGCACCTTTAAGCACTTTTCAAAAACGCTACGCACCATGTTTTATACCTTAGTCACTCAAATCAAGATAAAAAAAATTGTCAAAATTCTAGATAGTATTTAAGTCCATCCCCCTTTCACCCCCTTATCCTTTTAGAGACGCACCATGTATTTAAGTCCATCTCCCTTTCACCCCCTTATCCTTTCAGGGACGCAGCATGAAATTCAATGATATCTTAATATCATCTCATATTATGAGGTAAAAATCATAATCATTTTTATACTATGCTACTTCACTATTGGGGAAATAAAGTTTTTTAGGATTTTAATTTGCTGCTGAAAAAAAGACTTAACACAAATACAAATGTAAAAAATTAAATCAAAATCAATCAATATTCTACAGCGTCTGTGATTTCTTTTTCCTCCCTTTACGAACATCGTTCAGAAACTATGATATAATAAAATATGATAAAATAAAATATGAGCCAAAAGTAAAGATAAATAACAAAATATGGTAACCCAATTACATGCAACCGTTCAAGCAATTAAGCAACCCTTTCGGCAACTCCGAACGGAGGAATTGCGCTTAGAGTTTCACTTACACTTGCAGTTGCACATATTTTTCTCTCGTGTGATAGAGGCATAAGAATAGGTAAAAACGGTCATGGAAAATTTCGACAAAATAATGCGTGCGTGCGTGACAGCGAAGCTTCTTCCTCATTACTTTATGCTGTTCCAGTCCTTATTCTAAACTGTATTTATTATTAACCAATAAAAATCTGAGTTTTTCTCATTAAAATCAAATTTTTTTTTGTGTAGATTTTGCGTAATATCACCATATTTTGCACACAAATATAAAAGGCAAAGTTTTAAAATAAAGGTTACGTGTACTAATACTTCAATCTGCAACAAAACTTAAATAACAGTTGAATGCCATGTAATAAAAGAAATATTACATCATATTAAATTGCTACAAGCTAAGTTTTGAGAAAAGAGATAAACTGCCCCTATTTACGGAATTTTGACGTCAGTTTACTTTGATGATCGAACATTCGATGGAGCGTTTATTACATACCTGGATGAAAACCAAACAACATAAAAAAATAATCTAATTTATTCATCAAACGCTAAAGACAAATACACGTGTCTTGTCTCATAGCATTCATTTCTATTTACAAGTGATTTAAAGAGCACTTGTCAATAAATAATATCTTTTTTCATTCTTTTATACCTTTTTAATGACTATCTCCGCAAAAGTTGTTCCGGAAATAAAGTTAAAAGTAATGGATACAAATATTAAAATCGTACAGCAGTACAATTGTAATACAATAATTATTAATATGTTATTAACACAATAAAGGATTCCATTGGTATTCTAGACAATTCCACTTTAGGCCCATTCCATGATTTGCTATACCAAGGGGGTAAAATTTCAAACTAACAAATTGATAAAAATAATGGCTCATTCTAATGTAAAAAAAGTTGAATTTTTCAAATTTGCTAATGATTTGGATCAAAAAAATTTATTAATACACTAAAATTTACTATTTTATTACACTATTTGTTTTACGATTTCTAATATGATTTGAACAGTCACCATTTTTTTTACTTTAAGATGATAAATATATTAAAATGATTAAAACTGGAGTTAAAAAATAATGTTATGGAATGTTTCAAAGGTAAAACACATGGTCTATTTAATTAAAAAAAGTTTTTTAAATATGTTTACCAGTGGGAAAAGAAAAACACTTTTTGATAGTCACACACGTCACATTCACTTTAAAAAGTTAATATAAAACATTAATGTGTGTGAGTATTAACTAAAAAACTTAGTTTATAAATTAGTGTGCATCAAGATGGCTAAATCTATCAGGACTTTTAATTTTGTTACATATTTTACACTTTAAAATTAAATTTTAAAATGTCACACACGTCACATTGTGACGTGTGTGAAAATTGTGGTGTGTGTGATTTTCAATTTAAAAAGCTTACAAGAATACATTATTTTATAT
This sequence comes from Parasteatoda tepidariorum, assembly GCF_982258835.1. Lineage (NCBI taxonomy): Eukaryota > Metazoa > Arthropoda > Arachnida > Araneae > Theridiidae > Parasteatoda > Parasteatoda tepidariorum. The sequence continues at coordinate 21,581,930 of NC_141756.1, read as the reverse complement.
AAAACAGAGAATACTGAAAAATAGTTTTAAAATTTAATAAACCTACATCATTTGGCAACTATTTTTAAAAATGGCAACACCCTCACTCAACTTCTAGTAGCTATTTCGCAATTACTTTAAAGTTATTGCATTCACATTTTTTAAAGTTTTGTCTTTTAAAAAAGTATTTGTGAAAATGGCTGCACAAAATTATGTTTATAAATAATGGATATAAATTATGAATTTAAAATTGGCAACAGAAAATTATGAATTTAAAACTGGCAACACTAACTAGAACACTCACTAGAAATTCTAATTTTACCTGAGCACATGTTTAAATTATTCTCCAGCTACATACAAATTAAAGATTTTGATTAAATATTTTAAAAGTTTATTCTTTTAAAGAAATTGGATTAAATTTGAGAGTTTTAAAATCATGGATGAAAAGAAACCAATGTCAGCAGCAGAAAGAAAAAGAAAATCCAGAGCTAAAAAGAAAGCAAGTGATCCTGAATACCAGACAAAAGAAAATAAAAGAATTGAAGCAATCAGAAAAAATAGGATACAGGGTATGAATGCACAGCAAAAAAAAGCACATAAGCTTAATGCAGCAATGCGTAAGAGGAAAAGTAGAGCTAAAAAGAATGAAGATGATGTTGTAAAAAATGATGATTCTACAGAAATTAGCATTTCTAAATCTCCTTATAGAAAACCTCAAGCACTTGGAAAAGCTATTAAAAAAACTGTGAGAGCACTTCCTTTTTCTCCCAGAAAGCGTGAAGCAGTTGTACATGGACTTGCTAAATATGTTGGACTAAAAGTAATCAATAAATTCGAAACACAACTTCATGGCAACAGCTTAGCAGAAGAAACTGTAAATCAAATTAAAAATTTTTACTTTCGTAGTGATGTTGTGTATACTATGCCTGGAATGAATGATGAGATTACTGTATATAATAGTGGTAGGAAAGTTAAGCTGAGGAAGTATTACTTAACAATGTATTTGAGAGAAGCCTACAGTTTATTTAAAATGGAGAAAGATAACCTGGAAGTCGGATTTTCGAAGTTCTGCTTCCTAAGACCGCCAAACGTTTTGCTTTTGCATGAAACACCTGCAGATCAATGTAAGTGCAAGATTCATGAAAACTTTATTCTTAAGTTAAAGGCTTTGAAAATCAATTACAGCAACGAATGGTGGCAAAGTATCTTGTGTGATACAGAACAAAATTCACTTTGTTGGCAAGGCCAGTGCAATGAGTGCAAAGATGGCAGAAAGTTTCCAGAACAAGTTCTATCTGACAGGGAAAAACCTGTACAGTGGTATAATTGGAAAACACAGAAATGTGAAGAGAGGACAGTTCTAAAGAAAGTACTGGAAGAGGGCTGTGTAGAACAGCTAATTGATTTAGTATTGGAAGATTTTGGTAAAATGCGAGACCATACAAATATTAAGAGAATTCAAGCAAGTGAATTTCAAGCTGATGAAAAAGATAAAAGGAAACGAGTCTTGCAGATAGATTTTGCCATGTCATATTCAGCAGAATATCAGCATGAAGTACAATCCGCATTGTGGAGCAGAGCAAGTGTTACACTGTTCACAGCAGCAGTCATCTATGATAGTAAATGTCAAACATACTTAATATGTTCAGATACACTTAATAAGGACAAAGATACCATATCATGCTTCTTGCTCCACTTGTATGAAAAGTTAGAGAAAAGAAAAGATTCAATTCAACCGGAAGTGGATGTTATATGGAGTGATGGGCCATCAAGCGAATTTAAGAATCGCTTTATGGTAAAATTACTAAAAGTGCTCTCTGCTAAATACTCTAGACCTTTCCGATGGAAGTATTTTGCCACTTCACATGGAAAAGGAATAGTGGATGGAATTGGTGGCTCTGCTAAATCTCTAGTTCGGCAGCGGGTTATGAGTTGCTGTGATAAAGCAATTGTAGTTCAGAGTGCACAAGATTTTGCTAACGTTGCTGCAGAACTAATGCCAAAGACTCAGGTATTTTATATATCACAAGCAGAAATTACTGAAAAGTCAATTTCAATGTCACTATGGAATGAAGAAGTACTTCAAGTAACAGGCATCAAACAGGTCCATGTAATTGAATGTTCCTCTGAAGGAAATATTAAACTTCTTAAGTCAGCACGAAGTAATGAATGTGAAACCTACAATGAAGGAGATTGGGTGCTTGTGACTTATGACGCAGAAAAGTATCCTGGTGAAGTGAAAACTGTAAAAACAGAAGAAATTGAAGTCTCTTGTATGATTAGATCTGGAAAGTACTGGAAATGGCCAAGAAACCCTGACATTGCCCACTATACATTTGGCAATGTAATTGGAAAACTTGATCCTCCAATTCCAGCTACTTCACGTGGACAATTTTACTTTGAGAAACTATAAATTACAATATTCTTATTTAAAAATATGCTGCTAAACCTTATTTTACCTATTTTACTCAATTAATTTGTAAGTTTTTCCTATTGCCTAAGTTTCATAATAAATAATTTTATAACTATTTGCAAGTGTCACACACGTCACAATTGAAGTCACACACGTCACAAGCATTTTTATTTTTTAAATAAATATGCATGACTTGAAATAATAAAACAGTGATTGATAGAAATTATATGAAGTATCTATTACCCATTTAAATTAAAATAAATATTATATATGAATATAAATCACAGAAAAAATTTAATTTGCAGATCAACCTGAAAATTTTCCTTACAAAATCGTCACACACGTCACATGACTTTAAAGTCGTTTTCTATTTAAAGCAAAAACTAAAACTAAATGCTTTTTACACTAAAATGTCCTGTCACTCATGCATAACAAAACCATATTAACAAGCTTTTCCCATCAATTTTAGGAGAGGGTATTTTTATTGTAAAGCATTGTAAAGTGACTCCGAATGTCACACACGTCACTATGGAATGGGCCTTTAGGAAAAGGTTATATTGTTCCTAAAAAAATAAAAGAAATTCTTCTTTTCTTAAAGCAAGATTTGAATTCTTTTCAGAAAAGATAAATGGTATTATTCCTCTCTTTGAGCAAGGTTTCAATGCTTTTAAAAAAAGATAAATGATATTATTCCTCTCTTTGAGTTAGGTTTCAATGCTCCTCAAAAAAGTTAAATAATATTATTCATCTCTTTCAGTATGGTTTTAATGTTTCTCTATAAAGATAAAGAGTATTATTCCTCTCTTTGAGTAAGGTTTCAATGCTTCTCAAAAAAGTTAGAGAGTATTGTTTTTCTCTTTGAGCAAGGTTTCAATGCTATTCAAGAAAGGTAAAGACTGCATATAATTCCCCTATAAGTAAACGGTTGTAATATTGCAAAAGAGCATCTCCAAACGGAGAAAGAAATTCTGGTAAAATTACCGCACTGTATGGCAATGGCATTTATGGTAAAAAAGTATATTATAATTTTTGTGAATAAAACCAAAATATACGGTAATTAAACCATTCATTTGGTAATTTTTCCGTTGAGATGTTAACAGTTTACCTGAAACTCTTATTATACCATACAACAAATTATACCATATTACATTTTAGTAACAAATTTCACCGAAATTTATCACGTATTATAAAACTATATTTAATGTTAATTTTACCAAAATCATTAGTAGAGCGCTTCCAGAAAAATTACCGTTCCCATAGAGCTAAAAACAAGTCAAATTTTATCATATTTTGGTAGTTTTGACAATAATTTTTTAAAGTGCAATTTGTCTAATCTTAGTAACTTTCGATATCTTTTTAAATATCTAAGATAAAAGAAAAATTTAGGATAATCTATGCAATCCCCCCCCCAATTTCGGATAAAATAATTTAGGATAAATTCCTAGGATTCTTTAAAACAACTGCATGGAGCATAACTAATTTTCATTCCACTATTTTAATAAATTTCAGATTTTGAGTTGACACTCAATAAAGTTTGACAAATTAGGGGTTTTGGAAGTCACAAGCAAAATTTGATCACAAGCTTAACAAACAAAATAAACAAAACTTAGTCACAAGCATGAAACATTGTTATAGGGTAAACCAACCAGAGAAGGAACATTTCATATATATTGATTAAAAATAAGAATTTGAAAGTTTTTCTTTAGATTGATTAGTAACAATAGCTTACTGCCAAACAATAGGAAGTCATCTAGCAATGTTTTGGATTACCTGGTCACATAGACTTCTCTGGAAAAAATTTTAAATTTGTTATTATCTCTTCAACACCTTGTTTCCTTGAAAAGATTATAAGGTGAGTGTTTGTATTTATATGTTTGAAGTGGAATTAATTGCACGCAATAGTTTTATTTTTCTCACTGTGAAAATTAGAATTCAAAATATAGTTAATGAAGTTACGTTTTATTTTTTTAAAGCATCATAGCATAATCAAGTACTGAGAGAAGGGGGTGTTTATTCACTGGATCACCAAACGATGAAATACCAGTGAAGGAACAAAGGTTCCTTTACTGTGTTTTTTCTAAGTTAATGAAAATGAAAGAAAAACTTTAATTTTCTTGTACCTTTAGTGATGTTTTGCATCAAAAGTATGTGAAAAATACAGAAAACAACTTCTAACCAGTGAAGGAACAGGCATGTCCCTTTACTGGGCATAGTTTTTCCAGTGAATGAACAGTATGCGTTAATATCTTCACTTTTCAATTCACGATTACAAAAAAAAGTTAACATTTTCTAAGTATTTGTATGTTATAATTTCAAGAATAGGCTTGTTTTTAGATATTTGTATGGCATATAAATTCATAAAGAGCATTAAAAATAACCAACATTAAGTGTTCCTTTACTGGGTGTTCCTACACTGGTAAGAGCTGTTCCCTCACTTGGTCTTCTTACTACTTGTTATTTGAACTTCCTAAACTTTAAAACAATATTATGTAAGTTCTCTACAATTTTTTTACATAATTTGCAATTAGTAGCAAATATGATGACAATGTCATTTAACTAAAATTACGAATTTTGAAATTAATATGATTTTTTAAAGGCAAGCGAAGCTTAATTGTTCTTTCACTGGTTAGTTTACCCTATAGCAGAAAATATTTTTCATGCATGATAGTTACAACACAAAAACTGCAAATGATGCTATAACGTTTCTTTTTAATTCCTTTTACCCAAAAAGACTACAAATTTCTTAAACAATTGTTCTAGCGCCAGTAGAAATAAGAATCGCAGGAAAAACAAGTTGAAGTTTATATATTCATCAATTAAGTAGAGAGATAACAAATATGCTCTTAATTCTAAACAAACAAAAACACATTTGTTTGCAACTCATTTAGAAGTATGCAGGAAAATATTGTTCCCCAAAACAAGATCCGCTATTTTTTTTCTTCAATTTTTACGTTTAGAGAGTAAATGAAAGGTATTGGAATGAACCATTCAGCCAATGTTAACTGGTTAATATGACGTGAGCTAATGAAGTTAAGTGATGTTTTCGATGGAATCGTTAGAATTGATTACAAGGTTACGGCCAGATGTTTTATCTGCTTAAATCACCAAACCAACGTTTTTATGGCCTCTTAACCTTGTTTGGAGGATGCGTTTTGCGATATGAGAAGTTAATTTATGCCATCGTTTTATTGATTTTCTTGTTCTTCATTTTAAATTGCGGATAATTCTCTCCGTGTGTCACTGAAAATATTTTTTCTTATTAAAGAAATAATAAAATAAAATTTAAAAACATCAACTATACATTAAATTTCTATTTTTTTTTATGATATATTTTCTTTAGAACTTTAAAGAACACATTACTTCTGCAAAACTTGGGGGAGAAGAGTTTTGATGGCAACAGAAGTTGAATACGAAAGCATGCACCCCTTACATTTTCAGTTATAGGTCGGAACTTAACTTTTCAAAATATTTTATTTTATTATTTTCTTCTTTAAAATTTTTCAAAGCAGTTGAAATTTTAATTGACGATAAGGTGAAATTTGAGCACTCTATTTTGTCTGAAAGGGGTCGCTGCGCTTGTCCTAACTCTGCTTGTAGTTGTCAAGAAACTATTAAAACTGTTATATTTATTCAGCACAGAGCTTAATTAAAATTTTAATATTTTAACTAGTTGGAAAGGGGTCAAAAATTTGATTCATGATTTTCAATTGTCGATAAAGCTACTATAAATTCTACTTGCGATGGCTAGTAAACGAATTTAACTAGCATTGTCATCATAGTTAAGTAATTATAGCAACAACAAAAAATGGGTTCAGAAAAATTAATACTCACGATTTTCTTGCACTGACTGCTGTATATAATTTATACAAACAAGTGATGCATTGCGTAATGCATAGTTTTTTATGTAGTTTTTACCCAACTAAACTACCCAACTCTCCCAAGCACGCTTCGCTCTTTTTAGAGGGGAAATGGGGGTGCTTTGGGGGAGAATTGTATATAATTTATACAAACAAGTGATGCATTGCGTAATGCATAGTTTTTTATGTAGTTTTTAACGCTGAATCAAATGAAATCAATGACGAGACAATCGGATAAATAGTTAAGAAGTTATAATGGTTTCATGAACAAAAAAAAGTACAATTTTGTAAGTCTACCAAACAAGTGAGGCATTTTTTTTACGTAAAATCGAATGAGAATACACAAGTCAATTGGAGGAATATTTCAGAAGTTGTAAGAGTTGTATAGAGAAAGTACTCCGTTTTACATATACAGTGGGCAAAGAAAATAAACGGACCACCCTAAATAACTTTTGATCTAATGATTGGATCTTAACGTTCTAGGACTCAATCTTACTAGTAAAAGAGGGTTATTTCGACATGCTTGAAGCTCTTCAAAAATGGAAGCCCATTTTCAAGACTTGCCAGACGTGAATAAGAAGAAACAGATTGATTTGAAATATAAAACGTAAAGTTGCTAACGAAAAAAGGAAAAATAAAGATGAGAAACAAAACTAGAAAAACCACAGTAGCTGAGAGAGAGACAAAAAGAAAGCCGAAAGAGGCGAATCAGGATAAAATGCATTTCCACGTGCTATGAAGAGGTGGTGAGGAAATAATGTCGTTTACAAGGGAATCAACATTAATATAAGTAAAACAATATTCCAGAGCATCAAGATGAGCTAATATGGGGGGTAGAAACAATTTTGTCTCGTCGAAATTGAATATTACTTATTTAAATAAAATAAAAATCATTTTACATATTCCTTTATTTATTATAATTTTTAAAAGTTATGATTTTAAGCTTTTTATTCCAAAACGTTGTGATTTTTAAAAATACTTGCAAAAAACACGAATTTAAATCATGGTCCAGATTTAATTTGGGTTCGTTTGAACCCAACGTTAAATTGAAATCAGAATTAAATTGAGTTTCTTTTTAACCCAATTCAACGTTAATTTCAAATTTACAAAATTAAAAGAAATTTTTTTTTATAAATTCACACAAACAGGGTCTTTTACAAAAAGCCTACATATTCCTCTACTATTGTATTTTTTTCTTCTTTTAAATGTGTTTTTTAACTTGAAAGATCACAAAATTTGTAAATATATGAATAAAGATAGCAGATAGTGTACGATAAAAGTTCAACGTCCCCTATACCCTTTGCCTCCCATCCAAAATTCAGTAATAGATCAACAAACCTCATCCATCAGAAGATAAGAAGGAAAAAGTAGCACGAAAAGATCAAGAAAAGAATTATTATTTACAATTCCCCGGTCCACCCTACACCACACAAATAGGCGGAAGTCTAGACGATTGTTGTCACATTTATCTCGCTAGATTTCACCTTTTAAGATGCACATGGTCAGATGACCCGAACGCTGCACGAACACCAACTTATATATAAATAATATGCATTATCAAAAGAAGCAATATGTCGTAAGCTCATTGAATAATCGATTCTTAACTAATCGCCGACGCCATTTTTCAGTGCGCAGGGCCTAATTTGAAATTTCGCCCAGTCTGGCAGTTTCTGGACTTATCACAGTGGGTCCACATAATTCGGAAAAGTTGTTCATGTCGGGGCACTTTCAGACGTATTGTCTTGTAACAAATCCACATACTTTTAGGCCAATTAGAAAAAGTATTTTCTAATTAGCCTGGCACTTTTAGACGTATTGTATTGTGACAAATCCACATATTTTTAGGCCAATTGGAAAAAGTATTTTCTCATTGGCGGGGCATTTTTATACAAATTGTATTGTGACAAATCCACATACTTTTAGGCAATTAGAAAAAGTATTTTCTAATTAGCCTGGCATTTTTAGACGTATTGTATTGTGACAAATCCACATACTTTCAGGCCAATTGGAAAAAGTATTTTCTAATTAGCCTGGCACTTTTGAAGTTTATCAGAGTAAGCTCACTAACTTCATTAAAAAATGCATCATTTATTACTCAATTAGCATGGTTCATTTCAGGCAGTTTACAATAAGCCCAAAGTAGTGAAGGCTTGCTGTAAATAGCTTTTATTGCAATAAGCCTAAGCAAATTGAGTCAGAGTACTTCTCCGTACATTTTTTTAAATAGCCGAAAGACATTTAGGTTTATCGTAGTAAAAAATTAAAATTATTATCAGCCGGATTAGAGAAAAACAGAAGACTTTTTCAATTAGCTTGGTGTATCGCAAAATGCTGGCGACATTTGGAAAGGGCTGGATTTTTAAATTAGTTTAATAAAACAGAATTTTAGAAAATAACGTTTTTGGCAGTTGAGTTTAAAGATAGTTCATGACATACTTTGAAAAATTAAAACGTTCTGTCTTAATATTTTGTGAAACTTGTGTAATGACTGGAATTTTTAAAGTAGTCAAATCAATACATATGAACAAAAAAAATAATAAAATAAAAAAAATTGGCCGAAAAATAAGGAACTGCCATTGGACTGAAAATAAATATGGGTTACAGCTGTTTCTAATGGGAAGAGAATCACGACAACAATGGTTGCAATTAAGAAATGCAACTAGAAGGCCCACTCCCTGCTCGCTGCGTTCTCCAACCCTTGAAACTACTTTCGCAGTTCCTTTCAGATTGCTCCGCAATTCTTGCTCGCTTCGCTAGCTTATTGAATAATTGTGAATTTTAGTCTAACTATGTATTCTAACACTCGTTTTTAAAACTAAACTACTTTCTTGATTTCTAGATTACTTTCTTGAAACTACTTTCGCAGTTCCTTTCAGATTGCTCCGCAATTCTTGCTCGCTTCGCTAGCTCATTGAATAATTGTGAATTTTAGTCTAACTATGTATTCTAACACTCGTTTTTAAAATGAAGTTTTAAAAATATGCAACCTATACATACTGTGAAACTTATGATTTATAAATATTTCATTCAATTTATGTACACTTAATTTTTGTATACAAAATTATAAACTTTAGTGGTTGGGGCCATAACATATTCTTTATATTGGCTTATCAGACTTTAATGATATAATAGTTGAAGCTGTTGTTCTTTAACCATTGCTACTATTTGACAGAAAATAACGTTGGAACAATTATTTATATCGCTTCCAAAGTTTTTAATCAGAATTTAATGATATGAAAGTCGAAGCTGTTGTTCTTTAACCATTACTTGACAGAGAATAATGATAGTACAATTATTTATATTGGTTCGAAAGTTTAAATCAGATTTTAATGATAAAATAGTTGACATTGTAGAATAGTTAAAGAACAAAATTTCTTTAACTATTGCTACTATTTGACAGAAATTTTGGGACAACTATTTAAATTGGTTCGAAATTTTGTAATCAGATTTTTAATGATATAAAAGTCGAAGCTGTTGTTCCTTAACTATTACTAATAACTGACAAAAAATAACGTTGAAACAATTGTATATATATTTTTGTTTCGAAAGTTTTTAATCACAATTTAATGATAGGAAAGTCGAAACTGTTGTTCTTTAACCATTGCTACTATTTGACAGAAACTCACATTGGAATAATTATTTATATTGATTCGAAAGTTTTTAATCAGATTTCAGTGATAAAACAGTCGATCCTGTTGTTCTTTAAGTTTGTTTAAAAGTTACGATTCAAAAAAATAAGAAATATTTTCTTCCAGTAGCTTGTCAGAAAACTACTCAACAGCTTATAAGCAGAAAAGAATTAAAAACTTATGTATGTAGCAGCTTATAAGTTAGTCACCGGTGTTGACCAAGAAGAAAAAGAAATGGTCCATCGAAAGAGAAAAATTAGTTTTTATCTTATCGAATCAACTTTTCTTCTTTTCTTTTATCTAAAAGGTTAGTCAAGTTTTATTGGAACAGTTTGTGTCAAAAGTAGCCCCCTCAACTGAGCCCTTTCCCCCCGATTAAATCGGAGCTAAGAAATAGGGCTCTTTATTTATTTGGTTAGGATCTTAATCAGCTCAAGACAATCAGCGAAACATGGCCAAAAGCTCACCAATATTATACCCAAATAATCTGCCGATAACATCTCCAGAAGAGAGAGAGGGGAAATTACATTTTGTTGAATCAACTCGATAAATCGTACAGATGGAAAACGTTCGTTTTCTTTTAGATTCCCACAACTTACAATATTATGTGAGCTTTATAAAAAAAATTTTTTTTTTATTTACCAGCAATGTTTCTGGTGCAGCAGAAAATAATTATTAATAATTCTGCATAATTCCCGTATAATGAATATTAAATCTGTATCATTACGTTTTATTAATAATTTTTAAATATTTTGAAATGTAAATAAAAAAAAGTGCCAGAATTTGTAACAGAACATAACAGACTTAATTCGTATACTAATATTTTGAGAGAATCAACTGGGACTGACGTCACAAGGGCAACGATTATGTTACCACTTTTTGTATGCTTATACCTTTTCCCCATTTCTTTTTTTATACCTTTCGCATTTTTTTTTAAATGATCTATTCCCCATCGACAAAACTCAACCATCACAGGAGTTATGAGTAAGAAGAGAGTGAGTGTTGAATTCATTTTTAAACATTTTTATTAAATTTTTATAAATAACGGGGCATCCAGAAGAGAGGAAGGGGCTTCTTAAATGTGACAGACAAGGGGCGAGGGGTATTAAGAATAATGACATCATACATTTTGATTAAATCTATATTTTTCTGTTGATTTTTTAATATAATTTTTATTTTTCTCAAATTATGTCTAAATTTTCACAAAATAGGTTCCTCTCAGAAGAACCCAGAAAGACCCCTGAAAATATCCTCAGTGGTAGATGGATCATGGGTTAGAGTTCCCTTGCCGTCAGGGTAATCGTGGGATGTTTGCGTGGTTTTCCTCTCCATGTAACGCAAATGCGGATTAGTTCCATCAAAAAGTTCTCCATGAAGGCAAATTTCTGCCAATACTTGATCCAGGAGTTCCCTTGGCTTCTGGATTGGGTTCAAAATTACAAAGCTACGTAGTTGAAAATTGGTAGTCGTTAAGTTAAATTTGGGTCTGCTGTTCAACGGCTTGAAGCGTTCGCCTACCAATAAGGAGAACAGGTTTGAATCCCATCGGTGGCTGATTGGTATGAATTCTGTACCAGCAAGCAAAAGTGCTGACGTAAAATAAACTCACTGGTATATGGATCGTGGAATTCTTCATGTTCTCATAACAAATTATACCTCTGGGTGTACTGATTTGGAAACTGATCGTTCTCTGGTTCAGGTCAAAATTACGATCTGTAGATGAATGAATGGGCCCACCCTATAAAAGGGCGTGACAGAAGTCGAATTCTTGACTATAGATGGCGCCAGTGGAAAAACAAGAACAATATCACCCCTAGCCTTAATGGCCTAAGACGACAACAACAAAGCTATTTGCCCTTTGTCCGTACAATTCTTTTCCGCAATATATAAAAAGTTAAAAGTTACAACTCTGCTTCAAATTTTAAGCATGTAAACAGCGAGTTTGAACTATATTAATTATTATAATAATAATTATTATTATTATTTAAATTTATTTGACGTAAGAGTTTTGAAAAACGCTGCCTACTACTAAATCAACTCTCCATTCTCTGTCTAAACTTTCATTCTTTTCATAATGGTTCTATTAATTCTGTCAAATTTTCCATTTCATTATGAAATCGATTATTCTATTTAAGGAGAATAAACATTCACGATTATAATCAAATATCGAAGGGCATTCCCATCAGAGCAAACGATTTTCAATCTTTGTCCTCTTATTTTCGATTAAATAAAATACACTCGGCGAGGACAGGCACTCGAAACTAGTATCTTAAAACGAGATAAAATCGACGATGGATTCAATCGTCTTTTTTATACAATTTTTTAATCATTATACTCGGAACATACTTTTATTCAATGTCTGACTTATGTACATAAAAAAAATTCCCACCAAGATTTAAGCCAAAACATTAAAATATAACTGTTTTTTTTTTTTTTTTTTTTTTTTTTTAATAGGGGCTATACTTCAAATACAAATATTGTTTGTTCGTTAATATATCCTATATCATTCCTCTAGGTATTTAACGCAATGGTCTAAAAATGATGCTGGCGTATTCTTTTTGGCAAAAAAATTATAATGATATGGTTCCTTAATTTTATCTTATTTTATAACCGTAGTTGAACAGCCGACCCGATTTCAGATTTACGACTACCAAAGTTCAACTCCGTAGCCTTCTAATTTTGAAACCAATCCAGAAGACAGGGGAACAGCTAGATCAAGTATTGGAGGAAATTTGCCTTCGTGGGGCACTTTCTTCGATGGAACTTACCCGCATTTGTGTTGCATAGAGAGAAAAACATGAAAACCTTCCGTGGTTACCCCGACGGCAAGAGGACTCTCACCCACGATCCATCTACCAATGAGGATATTTTAGGTCAGCACCGTGGTCGGTACGAGGCGAGTGCGGAATTCATACTATGAAGACAGTGATGCATATTCATGAATTTTTACAATCATAATGTCTGACTACGTAGAGGTCCGAGACAAATTTTGAATTATGAAGATAGTGATGCATATTCATGAATTTCGTCATGAACTTGTACGATTATAATGTCTGACTGCGTTGAGGTCCGAGACAAATTTTGAATTATGAAGATAGTGATGCATATTCATGAATTTCGTCATGAACTTGTACGATTATAATGTCTGACTACGTTGAAGTCGGAGACAAATTTCTAATTATGAAGATAGTGATGCATATTCATGAATTTCGTCATGAACTTGTACGATTATAATGTCTGACTGCGTTGAGGTCGGAGACAAATTTCGAATATGAGTATAGTGTTTCAAATTTACTCCCTTAACCCTATTCCATCACTGACACAAAACTTTTACCCAAACAAGTTTATTGCATTGGCATTACTTTGTTTTGAAATTGACTGTATAACTAATAAATAAAATGCGCAACAATAAAGAATTACTAAATAACCATAAGAGTTGAGTTTTATGGAGACATAACGAACCGAAATCAATGGAAAACGTGATGAGTTGTTTTCCTCCTTTTCTTGGGCTCGTCTATGGATTTTTTTTTCCTAATTTTTTTTTTTCATAAGACAAAACAGGTTCTTATTCCTCTAGGTTTCTTATTCCTCTTATTCTTTCTTAATTCTTCTTCAATTAATTTTATGGAATGAACTATCATTCTGATATATTTTCAAAAGAGAATTGATTATAAAAACTAAAAAAAAATATTTTTTCCCTAGTCCCAAAAGATTCTTTTCCACCACCACTCCCGATTATCATCATAGAATATTGGTATTATACATGAATGAAAGGATATTGCCTCTTGATTAAAAAATTGTAAGAGCCACTGCCGCTTCTGTTTTAAGTGTTTAACTTAACAATAATAGACTTAAGACTTAGACAATTAGACTTAAAAGTAGAAGTTAAGATGGTTTGTAGAAAAATGTTCAGATTGTACAGTGAAATAAGAAAATTTAGCATTCAATAATAAGTAAAATTACTTTTTATTCATGGTTTCTTATTGTGTTGTTGCACATTTTGCATTATTAGATAAATTTAAAAAAATTTCTAAAACGGTTGAATTTTCTTCTTCTTCAAATTCAAGCAATCGCTCATCTTGTTATGAGTAGTCTATTAACGAAATATTCTTACAGAAATAACAATAATTTTATATTTTATTAAAAAAAAGTTATTATTTTCTTTGCTTTTTTTTTAGAAAAATATTGCCTTTTAAGGGAAAAAAATGTTTAAGAAATGATAAACAGAACAACCAAGGGGTTTGTTGAGCGGAGCGATAAGTGGGTCTATGTTAAAAGAAGGAAAAAACGCAAGTTCCACATTCGCCATTTTTTTATTCTACAACATAAAAAATACGCTGTAGAATGCTCTGCACTCCGCAGAAATACAAGTACAAAATTCAAATTGTGCTGAAGGGACTACATTTATTTATAAACTTAACATAAGTTTTTTTTTTAATGATTCAATTTTTAAGTTCTTGTCAATTAAATAGATTTTTAGCGATTTTTCTTATTTCTTTATTTAAAAAATGACTATTTATCCATTGTTGTATAAGAACTTACTTATCTTTTTCGAGATCTTTATTATATAAGCTGGAATTGAATGAAATGTTGAATATAACGAAAAATAAAAGGGAGAAGTTAAATGCTACTAGATATGAATCTCAGCCTTTATTTTGAAATTTTTAAAAATATAAAAATAAAAAAAAAACTTGCTTCGAGAGAGATAAAAAAAATATATTTATAATTGTATCTTTTTTTCGTTCACGAAAAAAATTATTTCTCATTTTCTTTTGTTTTGATTGAATCACACATTTTACATTCCTAAGTTATACATTTCTTTAAAGTAACAATTGATTACAACCAGATAATCTTCAATTTCGTCATGAATAACATATTAACAAAATGTTCTTAATTTATATATTTATAAAAAATAATATAAAATTTAAAATACAAAATTTTGACAGTATAAAATTTATATGTATACATTACTAACAAAATGTTCTTAGTTTTCCCGGAAAATATCGACTTTCTAATTAAAAAAAGTGAAAAAATCAATGGCGAATGAGAAAGAAGATTTGTAAGCGGAGCCCCTCCTTGTTTCATAAATATTTAGTCAAAGAACAATTAAAATTTTTCTTTTCTCTTTTTCTTTCATTGATAAAATAAAGGAAACGCAAAATCAAACAAACTTTCAATTTTGTACTCAATTCAAATTCTACGATTCTTTTTATTATTATAATTATAAGAACCTCTTTGAAAAAAAAATCTATTTTCTATTTAACAAGAGTTATTTAAAACATATTTTGAGAATGCTCTTGACACGACATTCCGTATCCATTCGACGACATTTAATTCCTATCCTAAGACAATAATGAATTTCTGTGCTTGCAATTTCATTCCCAAGTTCTTAATCTTTTTCAATTTTTTTTAATTATATTTTAACTAGCTTTAATGTATTTAATATTAGTGTCCTTAAATAAGCATGATTTAAAATAAATAAAATTAATTCTACGTCTGTAATTTACTTATTAAAAAAGAGGCAATTCTTACTAGTAGTTAATAATATTTTTTTAAAAATTAATAATTGAATATCAAAAGATTGCAATTTTTTCAAAAAATTTAATAAAACTACTTTTGTTTTATTGGATTTTTTTTCTAACACCTTTATCAAATTGTTTGAAGTTGATTAATTCTCTATGCATTAGAACATAAATTTTCATGTTTAAAAATTAATATGTCTTTTTCATTCAACACTTTTTTGTGTATATTTATCAAATTAACTCAATATTACCCTATAAAATATTGAAAATATTTTCCTTAAATACCTTAAATTTCTTTATAAAAGATGATGTAATCTTTTTTTTTTTTCGCTAACAGCTCCATCTACACAATACACAATTATGTCTTAATAATTTAAAACATTATTTTTTTAACAAATTTAACGATTTTTAAAAATGATTTTTAACATTTAATACATACAAAATCAAATGTTAAGCAAATAAATGCATCTTTGACCAAAACATCTCTTCTAATATCAAGGCTTAATAGACTATAACTTTAAGAACTTTTCAAAAGAAAAACAATTAAATGCCAATAATAAATTTTTAAGAAAACGATATTTAATCACTACAAGATATTTTAAAAATAGTTTTCCAGAATATAAGAAGTATTTATTAATAAATTTATAATTCTCTTAAATGTAAAAAAATTTAAAATCTGAAATTTTAAAATGTATAGCGATTATAAAGTCTTTTAAAAGTTTAATTGAATCATTCATTGGATGAATTATTTTTTGCAAACGATAATAAAAATATTTTTATTCCTTGCAGAAAAAATCCATTCAGTAGTTAAATATTTTTAATTGCAAAAAACATTCTTCACACTTAATAAAATTGTAATTAAAACACATTGCAAATACTAAATCACTTGAAATTGAATTAAAGGCATGATTTCTCTTCATTTAACTATAATAAAATGCCATTATAATTGTATAATAAGTTAAGTTCATCATTTCGATTATATTTTTACAAACACTTTTGAAAACATTAAGTTAGGATGAAAATGCTTTCTAAATGTAAAGTAACTTTAAACGGAGTGTTATTTGCGATAGTTGAATATTTTTATCGCCTGCTATAACAAGAATAAATATAAAATTTCATTCAATTTTCAAAATATTAACAAAAAAATATCAATGTCAATGCAATGGTATTTTATAAATAAATTTTACCATTTAACACCATTTCAAAAATTAAAAATAAAATCATAACAAACCTTGCTCATTGATTTTGGTTCCAGCGTCAATAGGAACAAAAATAAGCGGCACAATCCCTGAGAGCCCAACAACACAGGATGCAAGGATCGACAAAATCCACGTTTGATACTGTTTATCATTTAATCCATGTGAAATCAGATCTTCGAACCACATAGATGAGCTATTTTCCGATGCTATAGAATTCTCCGGTCCCATATCCATGCCCCTCACCAAATGGACAAAACACAGGCATAAACAATAGAACAACGTCATTTCGTACATCGTTTTCGCCTATGGACAGTGACCATTAATACCCATATTTTGAACCCATGGACATCCTTCTACGAGTGAAAGGATGCAACACATACCATCACCAATAACTGAGTGATCATCTCTTTCACCGATTTTGGAAGAAGCGTCTGCCTCTTTATTTTTGTTTTGTTTTGTTTTCCTTCTTCATGCTGCGTCTGTCATCTCAGAACTGCTTAGTGATAGACTGCAAGTGCCATCTATGGACTGATAACTAAACTATAAATAGAAATAATAAATAACGTATTTGTTTTTTTAATTTCGAATTAATTTTTATCAGAGGCAGGAGAGTGGAGGGCTAGTTTTGACAATTATTATAAATTTGACCCAGAAAATTTGGAATTTATCATTTTTATCTTTTCTAGCAATTTCTTTATTAAAATTTATATGTTTGTTTTCATATTAGCGGCATATTTTTGAATAGTTTTTTTTTTTAATTTGAAAAAAGTTATTTTAGTACAAATTCGTTAAATGGAGTTTGTGTGGACACGTCCTAAAATGAATAATTTTTTCAATTGTTAATTATAAAAGAGCATGTAAACTCAAAATGGAATTCATTTTAACTTAAAAATGCCGATTTGAATAAATAATCTTAACAATGTTTATTTCATCACTATTAATGTTAAAGCCAAATAAATATCAATTTATAATTAAGATCTATATTAAGTATAGTCAAACTATATAAAAAAATTATTTTAATAGACAAGCTACGACATTTAAAAATGCATTTTTAATATTAAATAAGCGTAATATATCATTTATTAATTAATTAATTCAACTTAATTAAGACGAATATGATTTTTATTTTAAATTATAACTAATTTGAGAAATCGATGTTAAATGTACTCTGAAAAATAAAATCAGTTATAGAGTATTGAAAATGAAAATTTTAAACTTAAGAAACACGAATTTAGTTTATAAATTTAAATATAAGAATTACTTTAAAAATCTAAGAATTAATTTAAAAATAATTTAATACATTAATTTTAAATGTTTCTTTTTTCAGCTTAAAATATTTCTTACTATTGTAATTTAAGTATTTGTTGCACTTAACTTTTCGTCAATAGAAAAACTAATAGAATTTAATAAATTAAAATCTAAATTGTTGTTAAAATTTGCAAATGAATGAAATGCATAACAAAATTTATCTAATTTATTAACTAAAAAATAAAATTAAATAAATAAATTATATACTTAGCGAAATTCAAAAATTTTTTTAGACTGTTAATTAAGAAAGTAATAATAAATATTTACTAAACGTTATTTTTTGCATGAAATTGCCTTTGGATAAACAATATTATAATTGTGTGCACAAGTTATTCAATTTGCTCAAAAAATTCATCGAGATACGGCGAAATACTTCCCAACTTGCGGCTATCTCCTATATTTTGGGGGTGAGAAAGCCGAATTCGTCGAGAGAGAGAGAAAAGGTATGTTTATTCAGATAGAAAAAAAAAAAAAAAAAAACGTCTTTGTGTCTGATTTCGTAACTAAAAATATCGTATGTTCTAATTAATTTTAGCATGTTGAGGTCACCCCTTCGGATTATTAAAATTGAGTTCTGGAAAGTGAAGATCCGATAACATTGGATCAAAAGTTATTCATTGTGGTCCGCCGACTTTCTTTTATTTTTTCATTTTACTTATTTATTTATTTGCCTACTGTACAGCTCCTTTTAGAAAAAACACACACACATATATATATATATATATATATATATATATATATATATATATATATATATATATATATATATATATATATATATATATATATATATATATATATATATATATATATATATATATATATATATATATATATATATATATATATATATATATATATATATATATATATATATAGATATATATATATATATATATATATATATATAGATATAGATATATATATATATATATATATATATATATATATATATATATATATATATAGATATATATATATATATATATATATATATATATATATATATATATATATATATATATATATATATATATATATATATATAGATATAGATATATATATATATATATATATATATATATATATATATATATATATATAGATATAGATATATATATATATATATATATATATAGATATAGATATATATATATATATATTAATTCAAAACTTATAAGTTATTTACAAAAAAAAATGTAAAAAATTACATTAAAAATGAATTTAAAAATTTATTTAAAAGCATATTTGGATAAGATGCAGGGTAATTAAAGCTTCTTTATTAACTAAAAATCTATCATATTATTGTCTTGTTTATCGGTTTATTCATTTCTTGGACAAGTAATCAAATAAACTAATTTTAAAATGCTTTTATCCTTTCTCCGTTCTTCCTAATCTTTAATAATCATTGAAAATGTTCTTTCTTTTACTAAAATATTGATTTGCGATGGATTATGTGAGTAGTTTTTTTGCTTCATTTCAGACAAGGGTTTTAAAACAATGTATCACTGACGAAACACCATTTAGTAATTAATTATTTTATGAGCTATTCTTCATTTCGCAGTCTTAAGCTAAAATTAGAATCCAATTTTACGTGCCATTCTTCATTTCGAAATTTCACACTTTTGTTTATAACTTAATTAAAAATAAATTACAGTTTTTGGTAATATTGTCGACAGTGGTTCAAAAAATTAGTAAATAATAACAAATAAGAAAGTTTGAAGGAGACGCTAATAATAATTTTTGATTTAATAGTAATTATTTCAAATTTTTATATTTAAATTCAAACTCGAAAATATAATTTAAAACTCAAATCCAATTTCATTATGAAATTTCAAATTTTTGTTTAAAATGCGTTGTTAAATTTTTTTTTATGATTTTTAATAACTCTGTAGACAGCGATTCAAAAAATAAGTAGATAATAACGTGTAATAAAATTAAACTGAGCCGCTTCCAATAACTTTTGATCTAATAAAGATAGATTCAAATTTTTATACCTAAATTTAAACCTAAAAATCTAATTCTGAATACGGACCCCAATTTATGCTCGGTTCTTTACTTTGAAATTTCACATTTTTACTTTAGAAAAATACACATATATAAGGAGCATTGGTGTCTCTTCAAAATCAAAGGGTTAATATTAAGGGTGAAAACTTTAATAGAGTATAAGTCGAAGTCAGATTTGGAGTCGAAGTTGAGCTCTCAGAAGGATCCACGGAGTCGGAGTTAGAGTCTAACATTTGAACTACTCACAACAGTTCTTTCATAAACTTTTCATTTCAATATTTATGTTTATGCAATTTTTTAATTTCCACTTGATGGAGTTCTTACAAGAGAAAAATTCAGAAAGCAGCGAAACAACAAAGTTCAAGTTCGCTGAAGTGTTGGGATCGCTTTCAATCTGAGCCTAATACAGATACTTCAAAAGAAAATAAATAAATAAGAAACGGTTAAATATTACAAACAAAAAAAAGAATTGTAAGATTTCTTAAACCTGTTCTCCGAGCAAAAACACATAGCACTAAAGAAATTATTAATAAAATATTATCATTATCTGTCAAAAATGTATTTTAATTTATAACACAAAATATGAAGAATGTTTTTCTCTGAATTTTTAACTTATTAATGTTCCATACTTTATGCTAAAAAAAAAGAAAAAAATATTTAAAAAGATATTTAAATTACGCTATTTTTTGTAGTGGGAAAAAATTTAAGAAATCCTACATTTTGGCACGAATAAAATATATGCAAGAAATTGATTCCATTTAATTTAATGAAAATTTTTAGAATACAAAACGGTAGAACGGTAACAAGAATAAGTCTAACTTTTGTATATTCTCACAATGACATTTTATCAATTGTCAATCAACGCATCGCAAAAGCATTACTGCTCACTTAGGCGTTAAATTTCCATTGGTACAATTTAAAGTGTCAATATCATGGATTATAGAGTACTCTACTCCTTGATTGATGCTTTTTTCTTCATCAACCAAGCAATAATTGAGTGAATGTTCCACGATCCAGTTGCCTATTGATGAGCAAAAGCAATTCCTTACTTATTTCTCTTATTGCTTCCTTATGAAAATACTTGAAAAGCTTTTTTCCCAGGCTAGTCAAAATTTTCATCAGCCATTTTGAATATCTTCCATTTCCCAGCAAATTCGGAAATTCCATCTCCATTGCGCCAAAAGATAGATCGAGGTTTAAATCATCCAAACGCAAGTGAGCATTTTCACTCTTTGGCATATTTAAGTGACTATGCCCTTCAATATGCACCTGCAATGGAGAAAAAAATCGCATATAAGTTACACTTTTAGAGATCTTTTTTTAACCGAAACTATCGTCTGCTGTAACTAACTAATTAGCAAAACAGTTAGACCAGACGATAAATTTTAGAATAAATTCTGTACCGAATTTTCATATCTTCAAAACAGTGATCAACATGATCGCGTGATTCTCCTTTCACGGCCACGGTATATATGAAACAAGTCTTTCTAACTTCCACCTATTTATAATATTAAATTGTAATTTTATACATTATATTTACTTAAATATTTTTTATCTATTTAACAGTGGCACAAGCAGCTACCAGTACTAAATGTAGTTTATTTCCTGTAGTTCAGATTTAAAAAGAACTATTTTAATCATTCAGTATGAAATGAATTAAAAGCATGTTAAATTTTTTTAAATAATAAAAAATTTGAAAAGTAATAATAAAAATTAGAAAAAAAGTATCCAAAAGCTGATTTTCAAAATGCATTTGTTTAAAATACAAGTTAAATTAAGTTTTTGAATTTAAAAGAATAACAGTTTGTTCGTGAATTATTATTTTGGTTTTACAATTTATTTCTTTGAGAGAAATACAATTATGTTAAGTTTTTGCACTTTGGATCCTAACCCAATAAGATTTCACAATGCTGAGTTATGTGACCGAAATCGTTTAGATCAGTGGTTCCCAACCTTTTGTGGACCATCGCCCCCCTCTTGGGGCTGGCTGACACATATCGCCCCTTTCTCTTTCTGCTCAAAAAACAATTCATTGTTGCTCGTGAGCAACCAAACACTGAGTATATGCAATGTTATTTGATTTTAATTTAAATTGTAATGCAAATAAGGAGGCACATTTATCCAGTCATTTTCATTAATTTAAAAAAAATTGTGCATCTTTTTTTTTTTCAAAAAGAAATGATATTTAAAACGGAATAGTCAAAACAGAAGTGCATTTTTTTAATTCATATTTTAATGTAATCAAGAAAAAGTTAAAACGTTAACAGCTAAAATTTGAGAAAAAAAATTAAGATTGAGAAAGTACATTTTTACCACTTCAATGACTGCCCTGTGCTTGGTGTATTTCAAGTTAAAGCTTGAATGTCAGGTTTTATGCTCCTCAGATTTAAACGCGGGTCTCCTTTGAAGCAAATGTCCAACCTTTCTCTTTGCATTGTGAGCAGCTGGAAGACAGAACTAAATCCTGTCTCTACCAAATATATTGACGGGAACGAGATAAGAAGCGGCTCAGTTTGTTTCCACAATTGTGGATAAGTTTGTCCACAATTGTCCATAAGCTTTACCCAAGCTAACTTGTAACCGTATTTTTTAAAGACGACTTTAGCCTCGCAGTCATACTTCAAATCTAAAATCTCAGTCTACAAAGAGGAAGTGAGCTTATTCACAACTTCAAAAGAGAAAGGATCGAAAATCCAATCTGGAATTTCTAATTTCATTAAATCTTTAAATCTTGATTCCATAACTGATCAAGGTGATCAGTAAAAATTAAGATTTTATTTTCGAGAATCTCGATATCTGCCATTGAACACTTTTTAGAGTTGGAAGTTGCATTAGCTCTTTGCGACCAATGTTTGACTTGTAGATATCAAACTTGGCGATGAATGAAGATATGATTCCCTTAGCCTTGATAATGTTCATTTTATTTCCTTGAAGTTTTACGTTGATTTCCTTCATTTTTTCAAGACTATGAGTGAGGTACGCAGTTTCCAACTTGCGTTGCTTCAAACTCTCACTTAAAACAGGATCAGTGGTGTCGAGAAACTCAGTAACCGAATCCAGCAATTCGAAGAAACAGCTCAGTTTCCTTTTGAAAGCCATCTCACAGCTGTATGTAGGAGCAGAAATTCGAAATCTTCATCATTTTCATGGCAAAGTTCTGGGAACAAACGGTTATTAGGAGAATTAGCTTTAATTTTATTGATGCCAGAAATAACCAATTTTTCGCAGCCAAAAGTTGACGATGAATGACATAATGAATGGTGAGATAACTTCCGGTACTTCTTTTTTAAGGTGACCAGAATCTGACAACCAGACATGGTTGGAGCACCATCTGTTGCACAAGCACTTACATTAGTGAGGGGAATTTCTTTTACATCAAAATAATCTTTGACCAATTAAAAAATCGACGATCCTTTTGTATCTGTGTTCACAGTTCTTGTAAACAACATTTCCTCGTTAATCTCCTTACTCTCATTTATGAATCTCACGTAAGCTAAAACAGCTTTGTTATCTATCACAGTTGATTCATCAATCTGCAACGCAAATTTACCTTCTTTCAGAAATTTGATGAGTTTTGATTCAACGTCGGCAGCCATCTCATCAATACGCCCGGAAACAGTATTATTGCTCAGAGGAACAGAGTGACTTATCAGATTTCCGCCTGCGATACCAAAACGTTTGACGAAAACGATCCTGCACTTGAATTTTTTTTAATTTTTTACTATCATAATTCTTCGTCTACACCAGAACCATTGGTTTCATATATATTTTCAATTTCAATCTCAAATAGCTTTTTATTATTAATATTATTAGCAATTTTTATCTTTTGAGTACTCGTCACCCCCTGATCGCCCCCCTAAGGATTATCACCCCCTTGAGAAGCTTTATCGCCCCCTTTGGGGCGATCGCCCCCAGGTTGGGAACCACTGGTTTAGATCATAGATTCCTTGCGGGGGTGACAAGTGGACGTTGTAGAATTTTAGGAAGGAGGTGGGACTTTTTAGAGGATTTGCCAAAACTTATAAACATAAAAATTAAAAAAAACTTAGCTATCGGGAACATTTTAGAACTAATATTTTATTTTGTACTGAAGAACCAAAGCATATTTAGCTTTGTATAAAGTATATGTCAGTAAACCAGATACGAATTTTGAAAGATACAGATTCTGCAGAAACAAATTCTGAAAGAAAATTACTAGCCAATTTTTTTTATCATCGAAAATGATACCTTGATGTTTTACACAAAAAATGTTTTGCTTGTAGAAGTTAGAGGTGTAATTTTTTTTCATACTCTGCATTTTGAATTTTTAACAAAATATCTTGATAATTGCTTTTCATTTATCGTGAACCTAATGTAACGATAAGTTTGGTTTTCTTTTTTATCTCCTTTGCGCATCCAAAAGGCAAACGTATGAGAATTCGTCTCTCATATGACAATTGCTTCCTCAGTGGGAGAAAGTTTTGATACAAAGAACTAAAAAATGAATTTCCCAGTGAGTCAGTTGTTATAAGCATGAGCGCAGATGCTTAAAATTTTCTGAATGAAAATTTCTTTCTCGTTTAGGCAATGAATATCTGAGACAAACTGAGCTATAAGCTGGACAGAAATTTAATGTTAAAAGTGAAAAATTAATTTTTAACGAACGAGCAGTTCAATGATTTTTTTTCAATGGGATACGTGCGAGTGACGTAGTGTGTGTATCTCGATCCTAAGTGGCATTTGCTTACGTTAGCAACTGTTCTTTGCATTCTATTTCGAGTAAGCAAAGCCAGACAAATATCAATTGTCTTAAGAGACACTTTCTAAATTCTTTCTCAAAGATTTCAATTCTTCTACTATATATTTACACAGAGACTTAACACAAAGACAGACACGAAGCCACGTGGAACATAAACAAACTAGTTATGCATCGAAGCTGCCGGATACACACAACAGAAATATATCAAGATTGCAATAAAATACACGAACAAATAATAAATCTAAGTTAAGTAAAACAAGTAGACGAGTAAGAATTATATAACAATTAATTAGATTTGCGATAGGGCTCTGTGTTTAATTAACTTATCGTTAATTTACTTATCGTTAATTAACATTCTAACTTGTGTAGAGATAGTTAATTCAACTTTAGTACGCCATTATGCTGATAAAGATTAGCTAGCGCTGACGTCTGGAGTTTCAGTTTTATTTCATAATTAACGCAGGAAAGAGATGCATTTTATCAGTAAAGATCAATCAACTATGACTTATTTAAAATTTAAAAAATTTTCACATTTTTCTTGGTTTTTATACATTTTACGAATTTATGTCACAATAATGACTTAAAACTATTGTACCTCCAAGCACTAAAATTTATAATTGAATATATCGAGATATTTTATGAATTATTTGAGTCAAATGTAATTTTTATATAGAATTAAAATACATTTGAATCAAAACGTATTGCATGTAAATTCAATGAATTGAGCATAAATGAATGGTTTTACAGGATGCATGCGTTGTATTTTTTTAGGACTTCACTGTAAAAAGATTACCAACAAACGTGCAAAGCTAAACTAAAATACATAAGACTCTAAAAAACGAGTGCAGCAATCCGAAAGGAAGTGTGAAAGTAATACCAGAAGAGGGCGAGTAGGGGAAGTTTCTTTGTAACTATTTATTAACTCTAATTATTGATTAGTAGTAATTAATACTAACTGCT
This sequence comes from Parasteatoda tepidariorum, assembly GCF_982258835.1. Lineage (NCBI taxonomy): Eukaryota > Metazoa > Arthropoda > Arachnida > Araneae > Theridiidae > Parasteatoda > Parasteatoda tepidariorum. The sequence continues at coordinate 21,556,318 of NC_141756.1, read as the reverse complement.
TACGAGGGACGAATGGCTGTAAAAAACCCTTCCTCAGCGAAATTGGTAATTTTGTTTTTTAAAAATAGACTGTATAAAAAATTATGAATCATTTACATCCTTACATCTTTGACATGAAAGGAAAATGAACCATCATTTGTAACGCGTAACATTTCCAGAGCTTCTCCACTGACGTTGTACTGACCACTGGTCATCAGTTCTGGTATCGACATACTGAAATTGAAAAATCTTTTTCTTACGTCCACCTTCAAATTCTCAATGCGGAATTTCGAAAGTCCAGTGATGTTCAAGTCCTTTACCTTAAGCTTTAAATCGATCAGATCGAAGATCTCATCACCTTCGTATATGGTAATAGGATCCATGTTGGATAAAACGAAGGGGTCTAAAGATGGAACATTGATGCTCGGAATACCTTCGGACATATCCTCCCGGAAGTTTTCCAAGACATCTTTCAAGAAAATCGAAAGTATGCTGTCGTATTCTTCTGCTTTGTCCTCTGAAAATTCCGATTCTGTTTCTGCAATGAAAAGAATAAATCTAGTTTATAATCTATTGCAATCAGTGCTGTAGTTGGTGGGGGGGATGTAGGGAAATGCTGTTCCCCGAAATATTTGGTTTGCTGTAATGAAAAAATTAAAAAAGAATTTAAGCCAATTTATAGTATTTTATTTATTTATTATTATTCTTACGAACTTAAACGAAAATTTCTGCTTGTTTCTGGGAAAAAACAATTCTACTCTGACAGAAGGGCAGATTGTACTAATCATATTTGAATCATATTCATTATATATCAATTGAGCTTTTAAATCTGAATGATGTAATTTTTGGTAGAATCTGTTGGTAATCACTCACTTAGCGAATAAAAGGTAGCAGAGGAAAATATTGCTTACCTTTGGTTTGTGCATGGTCACTTTTGTTGTCTTCACTTTCTTTACTTCAATAGTACCGGAATACTTAGTACGACTTACTCAAGGAATTAAGGCATTATTAATTCAGTAAAAGGTTCAGATTGCTTTTTAAAAAGTCTATTATTAAATAAACATAATTTGTAAATATTAGTAGGTGAGCTAGTGCTCTTAACAAGATGGAATATAGATGAGTAGTAAAGTGAAATTTTGCTACAATTAAACAGCGCCATCCAGTGATCAAAATAATAAAAAGTGAATTATTGAATTGAAAGATTAGTGATGAAATATATGCATATTTTATGAAAGAATCTGAATAGGCACCCATTTTCAAGACTTGTGCTACGTGGATGAGAGGAAACAAAAGTGATTTGAAATTTAAAACGGAAAGATGCCAGCGAATAAAGGTGAGAGACAAAACTAGAAAAACCTCAGTAGGCTAAAAAGAATAAAAATAAACATGGAAAATCAGAACAACACTGTGTCCGAGAGGGACAAATCAGGGTAAGATGTATTTCCACGCTCTATGCAGAAGTGGTCAGAAACTAAAGTCGTTAATAAAGAAATCAGCATTCATATGAATGAAACAAGATTTTGGAGTATCCGGATGAACTGATGTGATTGGGGTGGAAATAGTTTTTAGCATTGTCGAAATTGAATTTAAACCCGAGACTGCAACAATGTGCAGCAAATTGATGATTTCTCGTATTCTTGATTAAGGATTTATCTGTCGTGTTCCTTAAGTCTAAATTTTAAAGTGCATCTAGTTTGTCCGATGTAGTCAAGGTTGCACTGGCAAGGAATGTGGTAAAAGTACCAGTGATTATCAAAACTAATAGGATCTTTAAGAAACCTAAATTTAATTATGTTAACAAGTCTGAAAATGACTCTAAAGTCAAAACGGGAAAGATATCAGCAATTTTCTAACCAACAGGAGGAAATAAAACGGTAAAAAAAACTTCTCTGTAAGGATTAGAAGAAGAGGGGCGTTTGGATCTAGTGAATTTAAGTTAGGAGTTTAAAGAAGAAATGTCTCAGCAAAGGTTTAATGTCTGTAGAACGAAAATATGACTTGATAACTAGGGTGATTAGAAAGAATGAACAAGAGGGGCATAGACACAGCGAAAGGTTTACGATAAACAGAGGCGGAAAAATGATCAGGGTTTTTAGTTACGAGAACATCTGAAAAAGGTTTAAAAAATTAATTTCTGCGTCTAAAGTGAGTTGAATGTTAGGGTTAACCGAGTTGACAACAGAAAATAACTCTTGAAAATCAGTATCACTGTCTACTGTGATAAACGCATCGTCAACATATCTTTTCTACCAAGAGAATTTGAACACTTAGTGTTCAGAGAAATTACCATTATATTGAAAAGCAGTTTACTGAGACTCAGGAATTGATAAAGTAAATAATATCTTCAATTTCAATAAAAGAGTTGTGAAATTTATGCAGCCGTTGTTTTAAACTAACAATAGCAGAAATTGGACATATGTGAAAAGAGAAACAGCATCAAGAGATTGCATAGCTTTGTTGGTGGGGGACAGATGTACTAGTTGGGAAACAAAATGTAGGGAATTTTGAACAGTATGGATATTGTTGGAAGTTAAGTGGAGATAATACGAGCTAAATAGTATCGTATCTAATAGTATAGTATCAATGTTCGAGACAATAGGTCTAAAAGCAAGTTAAGGCTTGTGATCTTGTGAACTTTAGCTCAATTTGAAGGACGAGCTCAATTTGAAGGAATGACATTACGTTTAGTGTAGTCCAAAAGATTACAAGAACTTTTTATTCGATTCTTAATAGCAATAGAATGGGTAGGAGTAGGGTCAGACTTTAAAATTGTGTAAGGGCCAGAGATTAGCATATTCTCAATATGATTGTAGGAATCAGATTTGTTGAGAATAACAATCTGTCCACCTTTATCTGTTTTGGAAATGAAGATCTCAGAATGTTAATTGAGATTGCTTTTGAGAGTAGATGAGATAAGATTTATTGAAGTGTTTATTTGAAGAAATAGTGTAAGAAATTAAATGCCGGAGAGTATCAATTAGACCAGCGAAATTTAAACTTAAATTAATGACCTCTTCTTGTGACTTGCTAAGGTTAATAGAAGATAAATTAACAGAAGGATATTTGGTTAATAATGTGTCATTAGGGTGCGATTGTTTATTAAACAAAATCAGATTATTCAATTTTTTGCAAAGATTATCCCTATGTTATCAACCTAAACAAAGTTTTGTTTTTCCCAAGTACTAAACTGAGGAAAAGAAGTTCTTTTAGATTTATTTTTCTTTTCCTCATTGATTAATTTATTCTTTTATTATGTAAAGAAAAGTATTTAGTTTGTTAATTATTAAACTATTTATTTAGATTATTAATTTATTCTTTTATGGTGAAAAAAAGCATTTAGTTTGTTAATTATTAAACTATTTACTTAAATTGAGCAAATGTATTAGTGATTGCAATTTTAACAATGATTTTTTTTAAACATAAGCTGTTATCCCTCCTTGATCTTCGATGAATGAAAAAGAACCACGGGGGTTGCTGAGCGAAGCGGACCAATATCTCCAAGAAAAAGGAAAAAAAACTTCAGCACGGGTTACCATAAAAAGAAATATTATTCTTTAGCAATCCAAACGTAACGACATCATTGGTATTTACCACCGATACGCAGCTTAATAGCCCGAACTTAGTGACATTTCTTGTTTTTCATCCACTGCGCAGTCGCAGTTTGTATTCGTTAAGTCGGGCAGTTAAATTGATCCGTGCTGAGGCCTTTTTTTCTTCTATGAGGTGTTGAGCGGACACAGGTCAGAATATTCTAAATATTTTAGAAAATCTTACCTTGTACAGCGATGAAAACGAACAGTCCAAACGTGAAGAAAAATCTGTGTAATCCTTTCATTTGTGCGCTATGGGGGAAAAAAGGAAGCGTTTTTTTAATTTTATCTTCATTTGAGCATAACCTTTATGCCATCAGATTCAGATCATAACCTTTAAAAAGCCAAATTAAATATAAAATTATTCAGAATATACTAATAGTTCTAATTTATTTGATGGATAGAAAGATATGGCAGTTAAAGAAACGGCATGACATCTCCAATAGGCGAGAAAACCCGGTGTCCATGTGACGAGCCAAAAATTTGAAAAGATTGCGATGCATGAACAACCAATTTCTATTCAAACTTGATAATCAGTCTTTCTTTCCTCCTGTTTTTTAATAAATAATATAAGGCTTTTGCCTGCTAACCCAGCGAATTTTTTGTTGATTTCTCAGATTTTTTTTAAAGAAATTAATAACTCTAAAACAAATTTAAAATTTTTAAAAAATTCAATTTTTTTTTCAGTTACAAAAGTGTACGTGGGTCAAAACAACAGTTAAAAAGTTGCCAATTTCATTTAGATAAATAAAGCTAGAATTGCTGCTTAATAATTATTTTCATAAATTTAGATTTGAATGACACTCAGTCTTTAGTAAAATAATTTCGTTTTCCTTTATTTTTGCTCCGGAACTTGGTTATGCATTCGAACTAATTATTATAATAATTATTATAATTTCAAAGAAAAATTAATATAGTAATTATTTTGATAAATTTAGCTTTGAATAAAACTCAATCTTTAGCTTAAATTTTTTTTTTCCTTAATTTTTTTTCTCTGGTACTAGGTTATGCATCAGAACTAATAAGATTTATATTTATTAACTTTAAACAATGTTTTTCAATTAATTTAAATCTGAAAATGAAGTTTAAAAAAGATTTCTTTAAACAACCGATAAATTCAATAAAATTAATTCAATAAATTTAATTCAATGGAAAATAATTTTTCTAAATATTTTTTTAATATGACAAAATAAATTCAATCATTACCATTTAATTTTGACTATCATTTTATTTCAAATTATGAAGGTGATTGCTTTTCAATTCTTATCAATATATTCAGAATTCTTATCGCTAAAAGAAATTTAGAATATTGACCCAAATTATGTCACATGGAAAATTCTCAATAAAAGAAAAGTTGATTATATTACCTATACTCAAGATTCAGTGCGTATAATTAAATAGTTTCATGGGCAACATTTCCAATTTCAACTGCTAATAACAATCTATTAATGAAGATATCTATTCAGGTGTCTACTCAAGCAGATATATTGAACTGCATCGATTTCACTTCATACTATTTTTGCAACACTTTTGTATCCTCATTTCAATAAACAGTATTTGTAAATCGTGCTTGGTTTCTTAATAACTTAGTATAAACAAACCGAAAAGCATTGTGTCTTCAAAACAATGCTTAAATTTTCTGTAAAGAAAAATTTGAATTTCGAGGAAAGATTAGAGTTTAAGGATGAAATTTAGTTATAATAATAATAAATACTGTGTTCCTTGTATCATATTTTTAGTTTTCATTTTAAATTATGGTACTCAAGACCAACCCCTTGCAATAGTTTTCGACATAACCCTCATTACGATCTCAATTATCGCACCGCCCAACAAAAAAGTAAAACGATAAAGATCGTAAAAATATACAACCTAACTTTAATTTGATTTGACTATCTTAAGTACCCCATAGTTATACTACTGAAAAAATTAAATGTCCTGATAAGGATGGAAATACAATTAAAAAAACTTGTATTTTTATTAATTAATATATTTTTTTTACAATAACTTTATTTTAATCACATCTCTCGCTTTTACTCATTTAGAATAGAAATACACACAGCGCACAAAAAATAAAATAAGGGGGCCACTCTGCATAACTTTTGATCTAATGATTGGATCTTCCCGCGCTCAATTTTAATGGATCAGTGGGCTGACCTCAAATGTGTTAATTAATTAGTGCAGATGTTATTTTAAGATACGAAATTAACCACGAAAACGTTCTTTCTTTAAATAAACATACTTTTTTTTTCGGTGGATTCGGATTCCAGAACCCCAAAATATAGGGGGTAACCTCAATCTGTGAAATCTAATTCTCATAGTTTCATCAGGAGAGCGATCCATAGCTTGGATACCTTAAAGTTAATTTTTCTTTTTGCGTATTTCACCATATCTCTAGAACTTTAAAAAAGTATTGAAAAACTTTTGCACAGAATTTTGAAATTCGTTTATTAAGTTATTTTAATTTATTTAATTATTAAGTTATTTATTATGTTATTTTAAGTTACGAAATTAACCACGAAAACGTTCTTTCTTTAAATAAACATACTTTTTTTCGGTGGATTCGGATTCCAGAACCCCAAGATATAGGGGGTAACCTCAATCTGTGAAATCTAATTCTCATAGTTTCATCAGGAGAGCGATCCATAGCTTGGATACCTTAAAGTTAATTTTTCTTTTTGCGTATTTCACCATATCTCTAGAACTTTAAAAAAGTATTGAAAAACTTTTGCACAGAATTTTGAAATTCGTTTATTAAGTTATTTTAATTTATTTAATTATTAAGTTATTTATTATGTTATTTTAAGTTACGAAATTAACCACGAAAACGTTCTTTCTTTAAATAAACATACTTTTTTTCGGTGGATTCGGATTCCAGAACCCCAAGATATAGGGGGTAACCTCAATCTGTGAAATCTAATTCTCATAGTTTCATCAGGAGAGCGATCCATAGCTTGGATACCTTAAAGTTAATTTTTCTTTTTGCGTATTTCACCATATCTCTAGAACTTTAAAAAAGTATTGAAAAACTTTTGCACAGAATTTTGAAATTCGTTTATTAAGTTATTTTAATTTATTTAATTATTAAGTTATTTATTATGTTATTTTAAGTTACGAAATTAACCACGAAAACGTTCTTTCTTTAAATAAACATACTTTTTTTCGGTGGATTCGGATTCCAGAACCCCAAGATATAGGGGGTAACCTCAATCTGTGAAATCTAATTCTCATAGTTTCATCAGGAGAGCGATCCATAGCTTGGATACCTTAAAGTTAATTTTTCTTTTTGCGTATTTCACCATATCTCTAGAACTTTAAAAAAGTATTGAAAAACTTTTGCACAGAATTTTGAAATTCGTTTATTAAGTTATTTTAATTTATTTAATTATTAAGTTATTTATTATGTTATTTTAAGTTACGAAATTAACCACGAAAACGTTCTTTCTTTAAATAAACATACTTTTTTTCGGTGGATTCGGATTCCAGAACCCCAAGATATAGGGGGTAACCTCAATCTGTGAAATCTAATTCTCATAGTTTCATCAGGAGAGCGATCCATAGCTTGGATACCTTAAAGTTAATTTTTCTTTTTGCGTATTTCACCATATCTCTAGAACTTTAAAAAAGTATTGAAAAACTTTTGCACAGAATTTTGAAATTCGTTTATTAAGTTATTTTAATTTATTTAATTATTAAGTTATTTATTATGTTATTTTAAGTTACGAAATTAACCACGAAAACGTTCTTTCTTTAAATAAACATACTTTTTTTCGGTGGATTCGGATTCCAGAACCCCAAGATATAGGGGGTAACCTCAATCTGTGAAATCTAATTCTCATAGTTTCATCAGGAGAGCGATCCATAGCTTGGATACCTTAAAGTTAATTTTTCTTTTTGCGTATTTCACCATATCTCTAGAACTTTAAAAAAGTATTGAAAAACTTTTGCACAGAATTTTGAAATTCGTTTATTAAGTTATTTTAATTTATTTAATTATTAAGTTATTTATTATGTTATTTTAAGTTACGAAATTAACCACGAAAACGTTCTTTCTTTAAATAAACATACTTTTTTTCGGTGGATTCGGATTCCAGAACCCCAAGATATAGGGGGTAACCTCAATCTGTGAAATCTAATTCTCATAGTTTCATCAGGAGAGCGATCCATAGCTTGGATACCTTAAAGTTAATTTTTCTTTTTGCGTATTTCACCATATCTCTAGAACTTTAAAAAAGTATTGAAAAACTTTTGCACAGAATTTTGAAATTCGTTTATTCCATGCAAAAAAAAATTTTAGTAAATATTTATTTTTATTGTTTTATTTAATATCAGTCGAAAAACTTTTAAATTGTAAGGTATGCATTAGTTTGTATAATTTTAAAGAATGCAAATTTAAATAGCAAAACACAAAAAGTGAGCGAAATTAGTCGAGTAATTCCTGAGAAATCGAATTTTGAAAAAGACGTATATTTAAAATCTGATTCCTTAGAAATAGTTCAATCGATTTTCGATTATTATTAAATAAAACAATAAATATTTTCTTAAAGTTATATCAGGCATGAAATTATTTTAGGATAAAATTTTTTTTATAGCTGTGTACAAAAATTTTGAAATTCGATTTAAAAGTTATCGAGATATAGTGGAATACTCAAAAAAGTAAAATTAACACTAAGGGGTCCAAACTTTGGATCTCTCTCCTGACCGAACTATTAGGAACATATTTCATAAAGAAAAAAAAGGTATGTTTATTCAGAGAAATTACGTTTTTGTGACTGATTTTCGTAACTTAAAATGTCGTCTGCATTTACTTGAAATCCCCCCCTCTAATTTTAATACTGAGTCCAAAATGTGAAGATCCGATCATCCCTCATTTTGCGTGCTATACGCATTTATGTCTTAATAATTATTACAGAACTTAATAATTTTATTATTTCGTTCTGCAGAATTTAGAATAAAGTTTTAGTTAAGTTTAGTTTAGTCTAATTTTAAATAAAGTTTAGAAAAATTAGCTTTTACTGCATTTTTACGAAAATATAAACGATACGGATTTTGAATTATTTTTAAAGTTATAAATAACATTTATTTCTCGCTGTTTGTGTTTATTATCCTTAATGGAGAGAGGGGCCAAAAACATTTTTGCTTACACTTGAAAATTGCAGAAATGGAGTCATTAACTTTCGGCACAGCTGAATGCAAACACATATTTTTAATTTGAATGATCAAAGACCAGTATTTTTTTGTGGATGTGAATAAAAATAATAAATTTAAATGTTCTTTAAGAATAAGTTTTTTTTTCATTGAAAAGGAATTTTTACTGAAATTTCTCACTTGTATTCGCAATCGCAATACTCGAATACGCCATCCGGAGAAAATACCGGTTCCATATGTCTCAACCAACACCTTCGTCCTCCCTTGCGCAGTTGTATAGGAATGTTGTACAAAATTCCCCCCCATTTAATTGCTAAAAATATTTTCTAAAATTTCTTCTAAGATACTTTCTTTTTACTTTGTTTAAGGCAGTTTTTAGCTCCGTATAGCCTCATAACTAAAAAAAAATTTAATTTGTTTGAGAATTAAGATAGAAACAAACGTACTTTCTTCTCCCGTCACTATTGGCTATTGAAATGGGCTACAGGTAGCGTAGAGCAAAACTCTCTACCTATGGCAACACTTCGCAAGTTTTCACAATTAGCGTGTGAAAAGTCATAGAAAAGGGAAGTACGTTAGTTTCTGTCTTGATTTTCATATTGATTAAAATCTTTTAAATTGGGAAACTATATGGAACTGAAAACTACACAAAGCATAGTTTTAAAAGAGAGCGTTATGGAAATTTAAAAAAAAAAATATTTTTATTTATTAAAAATTAAGCCAAAGGCATGGAACCGGTTTTCTTTCCAGAGGGCGTATTCGAGAGTTGAGATCGCCTATCCACTAATGGAGCTAACGGTGAAAGCATGAAACGTATTTCCATCGGTAGAAATTTCTACTTTGAGCCACCTGTAGCCCATTTCAATCGACATTTCGCGACCACAGCTGTCGAATACGCTATCTGGGGAGAAGACCGGTTCCATTGTTTAATCCTTCCCTCTCCCTCTCTTCTCAGTTGCATGGATGGTTGACCGTGTAAAGCTTTAAAAATTGTTTTAGGCTCATAATCAGTTAGAATTTGTAAATTACAGGAAACTCTTGTGAGTGGTAAAATCATACGTAAATTTAAACATTAATCACATTATCGAAACTTCCAAGAATATTAAGCCTGTTCACACATCTCCTCGTAAGCATAACATAACCGGAGGGATACACCAAAAGTTTTCTGAATTTCTTCCGGTCCCTTTCTAAATATTTTTAGTATTTAATTGCCACAAATATTTTTTTAAATTTTCACATCGCTTTCTTTCTGAAATATGTTTAATGTCGTTTTCAGTTCCATATTGGCGATCGCAACACTCGAATACGCTATCTGGGGAGAGACCGGTTTCATGCCTTTAGCCCTTCTCCCTTCCCTCTCCTCCTCTTTTCAGTTGTATAGGAATGTACTACGATATTTTCCCTTTTTATTCAATAAAAATATTTTTTAAAATTCCCGTGATACTTTTCTTTAGAGCAAAGTTTAATGCAGTTTTCAGTTCCATATAGTTTTCCCACTTAAAAGATTTTAATCTATATGAAAATCAAGAGAGAAACTAACGTACTTCCTTCCTCTATGACTTTCCACACGCTAATGGGGAAAGCATGTGAAGTGTTGCCATAGGTAGAGAGTTCTGCTCGACGCCAACTGCAGCACATTTCGATCGCCAATAGTTTCCTAACTTTAATCTATTTGAAAATCATCAACTTACCACACGCTAATGAAAGCAAGCAAAGTGTTGCCATAGGTAGAGGGTTGTGCTCTACGCCACCTTTAGTCCATTTCTATCACCAATACTGCTTATTGACGTCATCCTTAAAAAATCTATTTAAAAATACGGGACATCAAGACCGGCTGTTGCTTGGCTGACCGCTTTTTTAATAAATAGAGGCATTTGATTGGTCGATTACATCATCGTTTTCATCGTTATCGCTTAATCGTTTTGTCAGGTTTACTAGAATGGCGCTTTTAGCATTTTTGCTTGGCAGAATTTTAATAACGCGCATGCTCAGTTTGATAATTTATTTAAACCAATCGAAGTACTTCGTAGACAATGAATATAGATGCTTGTATCCTCTCCTTTGCTTGCGTATACTCAAACAAAGACATAAAGATGGAAAGATCAATCACTGTACCAAACAGATGTCAGGGTGAACGAAACATTGGACACATCACCGGTCTCTATTTTTTTTATTTGATTTTCATAAATTGTTATGATAAATAATAACATTCTGTCTCTGTGCCAGAAAAATCTGAACAAATTTTTTTTAAAGATTTATAATTTGTAAATTTTAAATGAAAAAATTAATGTATTTTAAAAAATTGATTTTTATATTGTTCTGAAATTCAAATACTTGAAATAAATATTAAAAAAACAATTTAAGTGCTTATTAAAAATATATAAAAAATATAAAAGTAACTAAAATATAAATAAAATAATTAAAATAAAATAGAACAGTTTTATAAGCAATCTAAGCTGCCCAAAGCATTTAATTTCATGAAGAACAATAAATTGGAAAATGTTAATAATTGCTGAGATAGAGTCTCATAATTGCCTGTTAGCGTTCAGTTAGTTAGTTATTAAAACTTTTTCATGGTTTTCATTTGTGCGTAATCTAAATTCTAATTATTTTCATTCAAGAAGTCTTTCAAAATATAATTTCATTCCTGTATTTAAATTACAAGTAACTTTGATATCTGGATGGCCTACAAAAATTCAAAAAAGTACAAAAAAAATTTAGAGCATTTCACAGCATTTACTATTTATCAAAGATGATTAAAAAAAAATTATTGATTATTAAAAAATAATTTTATTGCGATAATCAACATTAAGCTGGAAACCTATTACTATTAAGCAATTTAAAAGACTTTTTCGTGGTTTTCCTTCGCATGTAACACAAATTTGATTACTTTAATTTAATCTTCATTAAAATAAATTATTCTTATAACTTTCATGAATATGATTGTATTCTGATACTTAAATTGTTAATTACTTTGATCTCTGAATTGAATTAAGCATAATAAGGGTGTTTCATTACATTCACAAAATAAAAAAGCTCACACTTTGATTTCTGGGTTGAGTTAATAAGAAGAGCTTTTCGTTCTGTTCAGAAAGATGGTACCCTATCTATTAAGGATAATAACAATGAAAAAATGTTTATCTATAATTTTTACTCCGATACTTAAATTGCAAATTATTTTATTTTATATACCAATAACAGCGATCTGAAAAACATTTTTGTCTGTTTTTCATAGCGTGTAACGCGAAATTTGATAATTTTAATTTCAATTTAATCTTGATTATAATTAATTATTTTTACAACTTAATTATTTATTAACTTAATTATTTTAACTTAATTTATAATTAATTAATTAAAATAATTAATTAACTTAATTATTTTTACTTAACTTTAATTTATTTATAACTTAATTATTTTTATAAACATAATTATTTTTATAACGTAAATATGGTTTTATTCCGATACTAAAATAGCGAGTTACTTTGATTTTCGGTTAAAAACTACAAAAATTTGAATAACATCTCGTTATAGTCACAAAGAAGTCTCTCAAAGATGCTGAAAAATGATTCATTATAAAAAAAAATTCATTGCGATTACTGAACTTCTAAATGGAATCAAGCCATCTGAAAGATATTTTCGTGGTTTCCAAAATATGATTGTTTTCTCAAATTTTTATTCAAGCAAGGAAGAAAAATATTTATACCATTATTAACCACTCCAAAAACCAGAGTAAATGCTTTATTATAAAACTGATACGTCCAGAATTTGGAATTATGATGAACTTGCCTGTATAATTTGATTCAATAAACTGATTTATTTTCTGCTTCCCTTCTTACCATTATTATTATTTTTTTTAAGTGAAAAATGATTCTTCTACATTACTGTTAGAAAATTTGACGGTTCATCAGGTTGTCTTTTGTCAACATCTGAATAAAATTCGAGCAAATAGTATTATATTTGTAATGGCGAAAATATCCAAATGATAAAATAAACATGAACTTTTTTTACAGTGTCAAAATTAAAAAACTTAAGTACTCGGGTTCCTATGATTTTATTATTTTACTAATAACTTATTCTAGTATGTTATATTGAAATATCTGATATATGTTATATTGAAATATCTGATATATGTATTTTGAAATATCTGATATATGTATATTGAAATATCTGATATATCTGGAGAAAAAAAAATTTCTAACCAAATGTTCTTTGAGTCAGGAAGAGACAAAAAATACCTGTTGATTTTTTTGAAATATGCTTTCTATCACAAACGCCTTAAAATTTTGTTCTCGATAAAAATAATTTCAGATGATTTTAATCCTTCATCTCTTATTAACCTCGTTATATCATGCTTTTGATCAAAGTTCAGCAGCGTGTGCGTTCTTTCTCTCCTAAATATTAATTTGATCCCTACACACGTTTTTTATTCCATTACTTATAAGGATTCGTAAAATATATATTAACTGCCCGGATTAGAGAACAACTGAATTATCTTCTTCAAAAATGGCAGTTATTTAATTTAAATTTGATACTTTTGTGTGTGATCATATCTCAGTGTCAACCATATCGGTGTCACGTATCAATGACATCCAATAAAAATCTAACTGTCAATGAACTTAACTGAGGAGAAGGAATTAACTGAATGCTTAATAAAATAAGAGCTTTCTTTGATGATATGTTTTTTAAATTAGTGGTGAAATCGTCTAATAATTATTTTTAAAAATCGTTGCAAGAAAGGTTTGCAAGCGTATTTTTTTTTTCAGACTCATGCGAGTTAATTCAAATCAAATAAATATACTATATGTACTCTCTTTTTCTTTCTTCCGGATTCTAACGAATTAAATAGTATTCATACTTATCAAGGTATTTTACAACAAAGTGCTAACATAGTACAAAGGTACATATACTTGTATTGATTTCTGTGTATAGATTTTTTTTTCCTTCTATATTTGCTTTCGGAAATTTAGCTGTATAATATTTTATACCCAATTATGTAATTCTGTTGCGATCGTAATTTTTCTTAGAAAATTATTATTTAGATGATTAGTTGAATAATTATTAAGTACGTTAAGAAGAGGTTTGGAAAAAAAAGTAATCAATATCATGCGTAAATGCTTTGGTTTTTTTTCCTTCTTTTTTTAATAATGTGTTACGTTTGTTTTTTTAAATCATTCATTGCCACTTATTTAATTTAATTACATATAATGTCAGGATAAAAGCATATCTCAGTTTTTACATAAGCACGTGAGAATGTTTTTTTTTTCATGAAGTTTTCCTGCTGGTTTGTGTTTAGAGTGATAAATATTTGTTTCAAAACTATAATTTATGTATCTGCAACTGTATCTCAGGACTGACGTTTAGCAGTTAATTCAATAACTAGCATTTTATTCAAGTGTTCCACACGCACCCGTAACTCTCTAGAAACTACATTAAGAGGCACTACTCATGCATGTTCGTATCATATGCTAAATGAACACCAGTTATTTATTCTTCTAAAAATATGGTGTTTGTTTTACTTGCAAATTTCAGATCCCCATTTGTAGAGCACCCTGTTGACATGAATGAAATATTGTAAAACTCATATTGAATATAACTGTATGATATATTCTATATAGTGATTAACTCTTCTTTACTTGAATTTTTTTTCTAGTTAGCTAACTCTAGCAGAGATGACTTATGTGTCCTTTTTTTAGAATTGAACCTTTATCAATAATAATGATTTTTTATATGATTGGTCTGGGCATTAAATGAAATAAATATAAGTATATCGATTATCACTAAATGTCAAGTTTACTACGATGTATTGCAAATTTATTCAATTTCTTTTATTCGTTATGCAAGTCAATTTCCTGAAATTTTGAAATTTTTTTTTATTCAAATTGACACTATTTAGCGATAAAAAAATCTTTGGATGCATTCTCAGATGTATAAAACAAGCTTTTAAAAATTTTATATAAATTTTACTCAGGTATTTGATAACTTCTTTAATATTTACATGATTTCGTTATAATTTTTTTCTACAAATAACTAATTAATAACTGTTGTTATATTCATTTAGTAAAGTTAATAAACAGTATACGATTTGATAATTAAGAGTTCATTTAGAGCAGAAAACAGAACAGGAATAAATTTAACTTCATCATAGTTATATTCTCTAAACAATAACTGCCTTTTTTTTCCGTAAAAAAATCACTGAATTTTAAAAATAAAACTATTTTTTTTTAAGAAAATAAGATCAAGGCAGAAGAGATTAGATAAACAATATATAATTGATTTTAACAAATTAAATTTAGATATTAAAAAAAAAACTTATAAGGATGGAAAATTTCTTTCTGAAATTAGATATTTGCGTAGATAAACTATTTCAGCTTAAAAATTGGGTTTTAACTTCTAAAATAAATTGATATAAATTAATACATTTAGTTATATTTTTTAATCAAACCATTTTATGTAAAATAATATGTTTCTTAAAAATCTAGCAAATCTTTTTCGTGCATAACATGACCCTGTTTAATCATAACGAACAACTGAAAATGTGTTTCGCTCATTATAATTATGTAAAGTCAAGCGTTAAGGCTAAATTAAATACTATATAAAAATATTTAAAAAATTTTCGCTTTTTTTTTAATTGTTATGTCTTTCTGTCTTGTGCATATTCCACAATGTGGTTAAGCACTGATTAATTCATTGTTTGCTTTTTTCAGTCCATACGAAGAAAAGGTATTCTGCTCACATGCTATAAATAAAAAGTGAATTTTGCAATCGTTCTTGAGGCACATTTCAGGATTTAAAAAAAAAAAAAAAAACGAGTAACTCCTTAAATTTTCAGCGCAGTACAAAGAACAATAAAAAATACATACTCTAAATATTCCTCTACCGGTAATTTAAGAGTTTACGGTCTTCAGTAACACGGCTGAAAAGGAGACATGAAAACCTTTTTGTAAAGTTATATCACAAAAATTTTACTACATTTTTAATTAATACTAGAAAGACTGAAACTTAGTATTACCTATATTGCACTCTGAAAAAGTATTACTATGCATTCTGAAGGAGTAACTAATGCGTAAAAAAATTAATTTATGTAATTTTCACCCATACTGCCCTTTTACCTATAGTATTTTTACCTATATACCTATATTGCCCAAAAGCAGTCAAAATGATTGCATTCTGAAAGAATGGCTAATGTGTAAAAAAATTAATTTATGTAATTTTTATAATTTTTTATATTATCTACAGTTATATAACAAGCTAATAATAAATATTAAGGGAATAAAAATTACTTCACTTGGGAAAAAAATTTATGCATTATTATTCGTACAATTTTTGAAAATGAAAAAGCGGTCAAAATGACTTCCTTAGGCAATCTAGTGTTAAGTAAGATTTGTATATGCATTTTACACGGCATGAATATTACTTTTTTATGCGCAATGAATCTGAAATAAAGTTAATTAAGTTTTAGTGCTACTTAAAGGGAGAAAGAAAAAAAAATTTTAATTAAGAAATTTTCTACTTTACTATTAAGTTATAGTATAATGTTTAAATTTAGGATACATTTATCCTATTAAATATTAATAGCGGATTGTAAATTTGAGATGTTATAAACTGGTTAAAATCACAGAGCTTAAATTAACTTTGTATATACACAGCGTGCGGTCCTCAAGTTTGATTTATTAGATTTTGCTATTTTTACTAGCACTATTATGCGAATAAAAAGATGTTAGATCAAAATTCTAAATCTTTTGATTCTTCAAATCGATTTTTACAAAATCTTTGAATTGATATTTTCTATCAACAAAGATCTTCTGAAGAGATGACTGAAAACTAAATATCAGGACAAATGAGGATAGTTTTATATGCAACCAATTTATCAATTTTGTTCGTATCCATCCTTTTATTATTGTTTTGTCTTAAATTTCTCCTTAAATCATCTTAGAGGCTATGTAAACAAGAAATGATTGGTTGTAGACAAGACATTAATATATAATTTATTAAAGAAATACATAAAATAATAAAAAAATTATTTAAAATTATCAAGATTTCTGGAGAAGTTTATTTTTTATACACTCAAGAGCCAAAACATTATGACCACCCCTACATTTTGCAACGAACTCTCCTGGATGACGTGGAAGGTACGTGATCAGGTGGAAGTGGTATTAACTGTTGCTGGAGAGTTTGAAGAATCATTCTTTCACTTACTTCTGTGTGTGATAGGAAAGGCTGCGGATCTAAGCGACTTTGATAGAGAGCAGATTGTAAGGGCTCGAAGGCTCGGAACAAGTATTTCCGAAACTGCATGACTCGTGGGTTGTTCGCGATCTACAGTTGTTAGTGCTTATGCAAAGTGGATGAATGACGGTGAAGCCAGCAGTAGACGACATGGTGTTGGACTTTCACACGCTATCAAAGAAAGAGGTCGTCGGGGATTGTTTCGCTTGGTGAAGCAAAACCGGAGCCAGACAGTGGCTCAGCTGACAGCCCAATACAATGCAGGGTCAAGTAGAGTAGTATCAGAGCACACTGTTCAGCGGGCACTGTTGGATATGGGGCTACGCAGCAAACGTCCCACTCGTGTGCCTTTGCTAACCAAGCGTCATCGCCAACTACGCCTGCGCTGGGCCCGGGAACATCGCGACTGGTCCATGAATCAGTGGCAGAGAGTTGCCTGGTCAGATGAATCATGGTTTATCATTCATCCCACCGTGGCAGTGTCAGGATACGCTGTCTTCCAGGCGAACAGTTGCTCCCTCAATGTACTGTAGGTCATACACAGGCAGTGGTGACGGTATCATGCTTTGGGGGACGTTCTCTTGGGCGTCACTGGGGCCCGTGGTTGTGGCAGAGCAGATCATGAATGCTACAGGGTATCTGAACATCATTGCGGACCAGTTGCACCCTTACATGGCCTCTGTTTTTCCAGCTAGAAATGGAATTTTCCTACAGGTCAACGCTCCGTGTCACAAGGCTCAAATTGTGCTGGACTGGTTCCAGGAACATGACGCTGAATTCCAGTTAATGTCCTGGCCACTTATCTCACCGGATCTCAATCCGATAGAACACATTTGAGATGTCATGAAACGGCAGCTCAGAGTTCAAAGACCACTGAGTCGCAATATCTCGGATTTGTGTGACCGTTGCTTAAACATCTGGTACAATCTGTCTCCGGCCATCTACCAAGGACTTGTGGCATCCATGCCAAGGCGGGTTGCAACTGTGTTACGGGCTAAAGGTGAGCCAACTCGTTATTAAGAGGTGGTCATAATGTTTTGGCTCTTGAGTGTATCATTACAACGTTAATTATTATACCGGTTGTTCATTCATTAGTTCGATAACGAATCCGTAAAAACTTGTTGCAACATTTCCCATATTTCAATAGCATTTCGGAGCATACTTCTACGAATTTGATATCTGGTCCTAAACTTTTTGTTACAATAAATTTCGGTTGTAATGTAAAATTTAATTTTAAAAGAACAATTTTTTTTAAATTAGAATATTACACCGATAAGGAAATTCAAACATTGATAATATAATTTGAACTTTTATTCCTTAATATTTATATTTTTCGTAGGATGTGAAAATATTCTAAGTCTAATATTCTAACTAATATTTACAAATAAATTCATTCTAATGAAACTCTACATAAAAGGCATTGTATGCTATTTTGTAATATTATTAAAATTTTTACCGTCCCGCAGTGGACGTTAAGACACGGTTCCCAGCAGATCACCGAAGTCAAGCATCACTGGCTACGGTCAGTGTGCGGGTGGGTGACCACTTGGATCAGTCTGCGTAGGGACCGAGGGTGTGCGGTATTGGTCCTCGTTAAACTGTGCTACCGTAAAGTGCTCGACTTCGCGCGCAGGTCGTCGGGCTACCGAAGCGGGGTGCCATCCCTTCCGCAGAGGATCAAAATTGTGATGGCATGTCTTCGGATCATCCTCCGGGATGTTTCCCGACCGTCGCCAATAGCCCATTGTGCAGCTCTAGTGCGACGTAAATTAACAACAACCAAGTAAAAAACTTTATTTGAATTAAAATAAATAATTTAATTCTTTGTTAAAACATTTAGCAGTTTTTTTTTATAATTCTATTTTAAAACAGAATAGGTAAATCCTACAAAGGTAATTGGACCTTTTTACTCTCATTTAAAATAGTATTGTTACTTGTGACTAATGACATAGATAATGAAATGTTTAAATAATTATTATTAATGGCTTGGTTAGGAATAAAATTTATGGTATTTATTTATGCAGCAAGACTAAACTACTAAAATTTAAAGAAATGAAGACAAAATCAGACGAAATTGGAAAAACCCATTCCTTGAAAAAACCTGAATCGGTTCTTTCAGGGATTCGATATTTTTTTTATTTTTTTTTTAAAGTTTTTTAAAGTAATAAATGCATTTATCCAATACTGCATTATTTATAAGTATATTGTGTTATGCCTAAAAGTTTCATAAGAATTTCCATGTTCTTTAATATTAAAACTTTCATTATGTCAAGAGAAAAATAAAACAAGATATCTTTAATTTATAAGTAATTGAACTATATACCTACCCTGGAAAAAGGACATTATATAATTCTGAAGAACAGCATTTTTATGTATAGAACTGAGGAGCAAAGAGACAGCATAACTCACTCCTATACATATGCTTCCAATACATTTATATTTGTAAGTAGACTTGTTAACATAATGTATAGGAAAAACGGAAATTTCTTACTTTTTATTAAAATATTAATGGTAGAAAACGTTTTTATGAAATACTTTTTAAATAGTCTAATAAAACAACTTTAATTAATTGCCTAAAATATTTTACCACTGAAAAAATTAAGTTAAAAATTCCCAACCCTGGTTTTTTGCTCCATAATTAGCTGAATTTCATGGCCCTGATAAATTTTTTTAATAAATATTTTAGAACTTTCGTTCAATCATTATGGAAAGAGATACACACACACACATATATATTATTTAGAAAATAATTTGTGGTACATTGTTAGTATGCATTTGCATTTCATATTAAAATATTGATACTGATAATATTGATATTGAGCTAATTGATAATGTTCATGAAAAATCATAGTAATTGTTAAATTTTCTACACTTTAATTACAGCCTAGCATAAATTTTTATAAATAGTGAAGCAAACAGATTCTTCTAATTAGAAGAAAACGATCACAGTACAGCTTACAAAAAAGTCACTTAAGTTCTAAAATTCCACTCATGAAAAGATTTCTGAAAATTGTAATAATCTGTAAAAAAAAAATAAATAAATAAAAGCATTATATTTATAAAGATAACCCTGAATCAATTTTCTTAACTCAATCAAATTAATATAGAGTCAATATAAAATATACTACTATATAATATATAAATTCTGTAAATAACCCATGCATTATTAAATATATCTTTAAAACTAATTTAAATGTATACTAAATCAATATTTCCACTTCCTTCATAATGTTCCACTTCCTTCATTTTTGAAGAATCAAAACTGGAATTTCAACAAGCACTGACCTGGCAATTCTGATAATTCTCAGGTCAGAGTAGTTAAAAATTCAGTGGATGGAAGAGCCTTTTTTTCTACATTTAAGGATGCATCACATTAACTGATGATCATAACAACCTGGAACAAAACTATTAGCATTGCAACTGCATATACAAAACATGAAACACAACTTGTGCTTTTTCAATTATTAAAATTAATGAGCTCTTAATATTAATTTAAAAGTATTATTTATAGTAGTAATGTAATCATAGCATCATTAAACAAGTAATGAAGTATGTAAACAGAAAACTTTAACACATGTAATCTAAATTTTAAAAAGTAGCAATATAATAAAATGTAAAACAATTTTTTATACCATTTGAAGATATTTATACAAAGAAAATTGGTAACTTATTAATGGTAACTTTAAATTTAGGGTGTAATATACTAATTTAACCTTCAAAAGAGGAAAAAAAAAAAACTGATTTCTTCCCAACCGTGTATTATTAAAGTATAACTTATTAGTCATTCATATTTCCTTTCAAATAATATTCAATATACACAAGTAACTAATTCAAATATGCATATTTTCATACTATTATAAGTAACTATATCCAATATAATAATTAGAAGCACAAAAAATTGCTTTACCCCACATAGATATAATGCAATGAAAAAGACACCTAATTAATTATAATGTAAGAGATTAAAATATCTACAAATATAAAATATGTCGGAGGTGCATACCAATTTTAGATTTATGCAGAGAGGCAGCAACAATAAATGACTAGCAAGTGAAATTGTCACACTAACAATTATTTAGGCAAGAAATGTGACACTTATACTTACTCAGCATCAACACAAGTCTTTGACAGCATGTATTCCAGTAGGTATTTCTATTCCGACAAATTATGGTCATAACAAGCAATTTCATCACTCCCATTTAAGACAAAGACATGCTGAAGGAGCTTTTAAAGGATACACCTGATTAGTTGATGAAAAGAAAGTCTCAACTTGCAACAAATCTAGATATGCAAAACACGAAGACGCACAAATTACAATTTGTGATACAATTGCTACTTACTTGTGCTTCTTCTCAACTATTCAAATTCTATACTAGTCTCTCCATATTATTCTGAACTATAATATTAGATTTAAAAATGTCATTTAGAGAAATGTTTAATAAGTAGAATCTTACAAATAATAAAAAACGTAAACACAAAATCTAAAACTTTAATGTATGTAAAATTTAATAAAGGCAATAAGACATAGTAAAAGTACATTGAAATTCTTCATATTTCTTGCAATTAATTGTTTTACTCACTACAACAAAAAATAATTTGGACTTTTAACCACAAAAAATGTGTAAAAAATAATGATGCGACAATAATGAAACAAAATTTGATGAGATACCATATTAATAATTATGTAAGATATTAAAATACATATAAATTATATATACATATATTTTTAATAGAATTTTCTTTATATAAAACTATAAATATTAATAATAGATAAGGTTAATATAAAATATAGTACAACGTAATATATTAACTCCGTAAACAAACCAAGATTAAATATATCTTTAAAACAAATTAAAATTTATACTTATTCAATATCATAACTTCCTTCTTAATGTTGATTTGATAGAAAACTGGACACGACGGATCAAAACTGGAATTTCAACAAGCACTGACCTGGAAATCGTAATAATTCTCAGGCCAGCATGGTTGAAAATTCAGTCGATGAAGGAGCCTTCTCTCTACATTTAAGGATGCATCACAATAACTGATGATCATAACAACCTGGAAGAAAACTAAAAGCATTGCAACTGGATAAACAAAACATGAAGCACAAATTGTGATACAACAGAACTTGTTCTTTTCGATTATTGATTCATGAACCCTTAATATTATTCAAAATTTTAATATTAATTTAAAAATATCATTTATAGTAGTAATGTTATTCTTGCATCATCAAACAAATAATGAAGTATGTAAGCATAAAAACTTCAGCACATGTAATCCAAATTTCAAAAACTAGCAATATAATAAAATCTACATTTTAAATTACCAAGTCCATGATTAATTCCAAGAATTTTTCAAAACTTTACAAAACACAACACTCTGACAAAAACACAACAGCAAATTTAAAAAAGCATTATAACAACATTAATTGAAATGATTGGTATAGCCAAAACTGTTGTAATCTGCATCCTCAGTTGATTTTTAATTTAAAAAACAGAATAAATAAAGAGTTGAAGCAATAAAATAGCTGAAAAATACAAAAGCAATTAATTTCTTTTTTGCAAAATTATATTCTAAAAATACTTTTCTTGCTCATTGATAAGGAAAGAAATACTTGATTTTTCAGTTCTAATTTTAGAATAAAAAAAATAAAAAAATTGCCAATGACTGGCTTGCTTCAACTTGCTAAATCAAGGAAAGTTGATAACTTCTTATTGGTAACTTTAAGTTTAGGGTGTAACATACTATTAATTTAACCTTTTATTCAAAAGAGAAAAAAAGGGGCTTCTTTTCAACTTTGTATTGTTAAAGTATAACTTAAGAAATAAATAAATAATGGTTTCAAGAGAAATAAATAATGGTTTCTACATCTAAACTGCTAGTAATAAACTGTGCTACTGGATAACTATGCCCAAACTATGTAACTGTAGTTTATTTGAAAACATGATAAATATTTGTGTTATGAATTATGCTAATACTACTAAATCAGCAAGTAAAATTTAAATAGAATCAAATATTAAAAAACAAACCTCATATTTCTTTTAGACTGCCTCTTATACCACACAACTTGCAAACTTAATTCTGGTTTTTCCGATCAGACAGTAACAGACTGATGGCTGAAATAAGAAATTTTTAAAAAAATAACATAAACAACTAACTTTCTGATACAAGAACTATGTTAACCTTAAAGGGGAAAATACAAATCTTTAAAAAATAACCACAGCATCAAACCAATATTAACAAAAATATGGTTTAATAATAAAAGTTTATAAACTTCTCATTGCTTTTTTTTCTGTTTTCTTCTTTAGCCCATATGTCATTTAGGGAGAAAAAAGAGACCTTACATTACTTTGAAAGTTTTATAAGTAAAAATCAACCATGTTGAATACTTATGCATGATAATTTATTTATTAAGAGGTAAGATTTAAATACTTTTAAAATCTTTCACAATTTTTAGAGATTGAATGCTAAAATAATAAATTTCTAAAATTGATAAAGCAAATAGAATAAATAATTTTTAAAATAATTAATATAAAAAATATATTAATAAATTTATTGTTTAATAATAATAGAGGAAGATAATAACCAGCAAAACATTGACTTTTTCTTAACCTACATTTGATTAAAGACAAATCAGGGGTCTGTCTAGGCCGAATTTACTACCGTTTAGCGGTACCTTCACAAATTCAACTCTAGGAAAAACGGTAGTTTCACAAATTCAGTTTTAGGAAAAACGGTAGTTTCACAAAATACTTTTTCTTAAAATTTTATTTTTGTATCCCTTAAGAAGCGATAAATCCATATTTTTGTGTTGATTTTTAAATATAATTTTTAATTTTTCACAAATTATGTCTAAATTTTCACAAAATAGGTACCTCTCAGAAAAACCTAGACAGACCCCTGCAAATACTGATAAACATTAAAAGATATTTATTTTGACTTTTATTATTTTATTAAAATTTTAATTTGCAAACAGAATACTACAACAATATAGTTGAAGAAAAAAAACTAAAACACTTAAAATGCCACAGTTAATATACAATTAGTTGAATAATCAAAATAAAAAACATTATACTAGTAGCAATAGTACTAACTACTGATACTAACTGAAATACTCATATTGGCTCCTCTTAATCTGTCTGTCATTTAAGCTAAAAAAAGAATAAAATTAGATGAATCTCTGTGCAATAGACAAATTTTTATTACAGTAATCTCTCTACTTAGTTTTGTATAATGTTACTTTGTATATACCAAATATATTTAAAGTGAAAGAGTATTTATAATTCAGGGGCAATGTTCTTAGCGATCTTCCCTCTGTCCCTCAGGGGCAGAACCACAACCGTTGTGAGAATTAGTACTTAAATTAACTCATAACATTCTATTGCCTCTAAACATTTTTCTCCATTGTGTAAAGTAGTACAAAGAAGAATATCAGGGAAAAAAACTTTCTACTGAATATTTTTCCTTACAGCATCAAAGTGCTAAGTCTGATGCAGTTCTTTGACTACTCTCTCTTGTTTGAATGGGCTGAGTTGTGGTGATCAGGCTTAAATGTCAAGACAAGAGTACAATGTTTTCATGAATCTAGTTAACATATATATAAGTAAACATAAAGTCGTGTATACATACACTTTCTTTTTAGCAACTTAGTCATGCATTCTTCACAGACTGAATATTGCCCTGTCAGTTTTAATGAATGCCATCTTTGCTAATACATTCATCTGCGACAACATCAATATCTCAATAAGGTTAAACATTTAAGAAAACAGTTAAATATGTCACCATGGAATCCCTTAGTAAAAAGAGTAAAGGGGACAGAAGTACAGAAGAAATAAGCAAGGTTTGGTTTACATAGTAGTTTTTGACTTAAACATTAACTGTAAAAAATCTTGGAATTTTGATAAAATAAAAATTATAGATAGAAAAAAATATAAATAGTTTGTAGTAAATGAAAAATTTAATTTCAAATTAAAATCTAAATAAGTTAATTTAAATTGTTATTAATTTGTTAATATGAGTTATATTCTAAAGAAATATAATAATTTTATATGCATTTGAAATAAAAATTAAATTATGTGTACAAATTGTTTTGCACATAAATGTGATACATATAGAATAAAATTTCTTGATTATAGTATGCATGCTCATAATTTATGTAATAGTTTAGACAATCTAAAAGAATAATAAGAGCAGTAATTGTGAATGAAAATGATAAATATTATCTAAAATTCAAAATAAGAATTTTTCTGTTTCTTTACAGATTCATATTTAGAATTTCTTTTTAACATAAGTTTATAAAAAAATTGAAACAAAACTATTTTGAATATGATTTAAGAACTCTCCCCTGTTATGAAGAAAATTCAATACAAAAGCTTCCTATCAAAATAAAATTTAATTAATATATTTTCTAGAAAAAAAATCTCTTTGTATTATGTCTCTGAAATAAACGTAAATCAACTCATCATTTAAATTTAAGAAATTTCATTACTAAACTGCGTTGCTAATTTTAGACAATCTAACTTAAGATTTCTGGAAACATGGAAAAACTTTGATAAATGAAAATTTTTTCTTTTGGTTTATGATTTTCAAAAATACATAAATTTTACACATAAAGGAAAACAAACTATGTAATTTAAATTCTAAATCTTTGCATTTTCAGGAAATTTAGTATGATCTCTTAATATTAACAAAATCTCATGATTTTTTAAAATATAATGCTTTTAAAACATACACTTATATTATAAATCTTTAATTAATAAGAATTACCTGTAAATAAAATTTTCATGATGACAAAATATAAAATCCAGCTCAATCAAATCTAGAAAATGGCTTTGAAAAATAATTTTGTTTATGATATGACAGGAAACTATAGATGCAAAATAACTGATTTCAGTCAGTGATAACTGATAGTTGCAATATATGGGTAGCAAGTAAAAATATCCAAGGCATTTTGAATTAATTGAGCAAATGGTGCAGCTCTTAGCATTCGAAAGAACATTGGAGATAATATAGTAAATTTACAATTAAAAATATGACTTACCTAGCGAATTCGTTTCATTGCTTAATCATTCCGAGTACGTCCAGCTCAAACATTTTCGCCATTTTCAATCACGTTCAAAAAGCGGGCATCCAAGCAGTTGGCGATAGATTTCGTTTGGCAATCACCCATTTCAGCTGATCGCCAAAGTTTAGGGTTATAAGAGGGCGGTCAGCCAAGACAGTGCGATCAAGACCAGGTTATTTTAAGCATGCTCATGCGTGAAAGTTTTAGAGTGATGGATACGATTATGCTACGATGAAATTTATCTTTATCGAATTTTCGTAACTTGTTTTTATTATGTTGCTTTCTGTTTCTGAATTTTCAATCTATTTCATTTGCAACCTGCTTCCCAGTTTTTAGTTCGTTTATTCAACTTTACTCTTTGACCTACCAGGCATTAAATGATTGTTCCAGTTTAAATTTTTCATGATCAGTCGTGCTTTTTTCTTTTTTCGCTGAGATAAAAAAAAAATAACCATGTGATGCCGGCTGGTTTCGATTTCAATTGTGAAACTTGTCATCCCACTTCAGCGCGAAATTAATCATTTCTTTTTAGTAACGACCTAAAAACCTCAGGAATTTTAAGCCGTTTCAAACCTGATTGATCTTTCAAGCAAAGATAAACAAAAAGATAAGATAAAGATCGTGAAATATTTTAATTGTTGTGTCTTGTCAAATATGAAAATGAAATTATTTTGTGGAATTGAAGGGTGAAAATTATTTTATTTCCTATCCTTTAAATCGAATTTATTGTTTAATTTTTAATTAATTCTCATAAAATTTGTTTATAGGGGAGCAACTATAACTAAAGTAGTTTTGTTTAATGAAGATGGAGATGTTATTGCTTCAACTGAAGGTCCGTCAACTAATATTTGGGTAAGATAAGTTTACAAAACTGTTCGATTATTGTACGTGTGTTGACTAATTACTTTTTACAAAACTAATAACTGTACTATGACATTGATTTGTCTCGTTTGTAAAACATTACAAAAACTCGTCTGTTGTTTTTAATAGATGAGCTATTAAAACATGATTCTTAAAGTTGTACGCTTGTATTTCACAGTTTTGATGCTGTGGTACTTATGTAATATTTGCATGTTTGACTTTTATAAAATAATAATTTATAATTTAATTTTGTATAGTTTTCATATTTGTATGCTTATAACATTTTATATTATAGGGTAAGTGGCATTGCATAAATTTGACTATTTTATTAACTTATGATGTATAATACTTACAATTGCTGCACCGTAGGCTAATATTTCATTGTTTTAATGGTTGGCAATTTTACAAAAATAGATTAATTTGCTCTCTATTATTTAAATCTATTCTGTTTCTGTCATTTTTGTGTTATTTTATTACTTTTGTTTTGAATTAATTTTAATCTTTTTCAGCACTGTATTTTTGAAATTTAACTACACCTAAATTTTCTTTTGCATTCATAAATTACAGTTATTATTATTTTTTAGTGATATGTTATCCTTGTCCTCTATATGTACACATGTTTAGTGTATACTAGGAAATTTATCTTCATTTTTAAGGTACTTTCTTCTCTTCATTGTGTTAAACCCTTGTCATTAACATGACTCAGAAAGTAAACATATTTTAGTTATGTTTAGCAATAATACTTACAATGTTGAGTTCTTTACAATAAATAGCTGTAGATGAAGCTTTTAAAATCATAAAAAATTTGATTTGTCATCCTCATTCATTTCTTATCATGATTTCCATATATAAGAGGCATGAGCCGTAAGATTAATCAATATGAATTAAAATAGTGTTTGTTTTATCAATAATATTAAACATATACCCTGATATGAAGCTCTGCTAATTACATAATATTGTAATTAACTAACCTTTGAATTATGTAATCAGGGGTCTGTCCAGGCCGAATTTACTACCGTTTAGCGGTACCTTCACAAATTCAATTTTAGGTAAAACGGTAGTTTCACAAATTCAACTTTAGGAAAAACGGTAGTTTCACAAAATACTTTTTCTTAAAATTTTATTTTTGTATCCCTTAAAAAACAATAAATCTATATTTTTACCATGTTTTTGTATTGGTTTTTTAATATAATGTTTAATTTTTCACAAATTATGTCTAAATTTTCACAAAATAGGTACCTTTCAGAAAAACCTAGACAGACCCCTGGTAATGAATTTTTTCAAATTTTTTAGAAAATTTTGCACATTAATTATATGCATTTATGAAACACCCACATAAAATTTACATTTAATATAGATTTATTTGTATCCTAATCATGCTAAACTTTATTATATATTTGTACAGTGCATTAAAAAAGAAACATCGAAAATAGTTTTTGATTAAATAATTATATACTAATATCAGAGCTTATTATATTGTTATACCATACTTATTTTGAAAGCTCTGATTTTGTGAAATTGTCAAAAATCTGCTCATAATTTGTAAAGATAGGGTGCTATTTTTTAAAAAAAAAAAATCACCAACAGGTGATCAGTTCTGACATTTTGTTTAAAGCTCTGTTTTTATAATTTTGTAAAAAATCTAATCATAACCTATTAAATGTAAAATTACTGCGAAATTGATTTTTGATCTTGTAACTTTTTTTTTTTATGAAAAGCAACAAAAAAAAAAAAATAATAAAATAAAAAAAATAATAATAAATAAATAAAGATAAATGTGTCTTTGAAAGAAAAGTTTTAAAATTATGAACTAAAGATGCTACTGACTGAATATTTCATATTTTTATGATGAAATATTATGTAAAGGATCAGTTTTCATTAAAATATTGTGTTAATAAGTTATTTTTTTTTTTGATAAAGTAATTTGTGAAGATTTCATTTGTACATTTTTCATTGCTTTTGATCAAACGATCACTTACTAAGATAAAATCTGTATAGTTCAAGGTTTAGGAGAAAACTTAAAGGTTAGTTACAGTTGCCACCTTCAGGTTGACTACATATATAACACATATTATTAAAAAAAATTTCAGTCATTTGATTGTTTCTTTGTTGGTTTCGTTATACAGTGAAACCTCTCGGTTGCATTAAATTTTACATCATAAAAATTAGCTTTGAAAGAAGAAAAGAGGTTTGCTTGTTTGAGATGTTTTTTTTTTAATAACTTTTTTCTAATTTAACTTTCAACTCTAGAAGTAAATCATTGATAGCATTGTCTTTGCACTCTGATTGCAACATAAAATTGTATCATCAAAAACAGCTCTCTAAATAAGAGCCTCACTTAAATATTTTGGATACATTTTAATCTACTTACGTGTTTTGTTAAATTTTTTGTTTTGATATTTTTCGTGTTTTCTTTTTTGACCTTTTCTGCATCTGGTGCAGATGTTTGCCGGTCACTGAAAGAGGTTTCAATACTTTCTCCTAAAGGTTTTCTTAAACACAAAGTCTACGGAAAAAATTCTGCGTCTCCCAAAATTAGTCTTAAATAGAGGTGGTCTTTCCGGGAGTTTTCACTGTAGTTATATATAAGCGGTAAGTGTCCGGTTTCGTTACAACAACATGGCGAACAGCAAAAGCTGTTTTCTATGTTTCTATTAGCTCAACCCTACACTAACAATAATAACATGTGAATGTAAAGAATTTTAAAATATGAAACCAGAAATTTTAATCAATAGTCTATGCAAGATCAAATTCCATCCAAGTTCACATTTACAGACCATATGTACCATATCACTATATTAACATCCATCTTTCAAAATTATTGGATTGAAAATGGCACGTCTTAAATGAATATGTGACTGTAATGTTTTAGGCAGTGCAAATCTCAAAAAGTAAATTTAAACTTAAAATTTAAATTGGGTCAAAAGGTGATTGACAAAATTAATTGGAAAGTTATTGCAAAAAAGTTAAGCTTTGAAATGTTCCACTTCCAATATACAGTTGGTTTTGTTGTTAGAAATTCTTATCAATCTGATAATTTGAGAAATAATAATGCCTTGACACTAATGCAACTGAAATAGTTTTGCAAATCGATTTCCTCAAATTTAAGATTTTCGCGTTTATCGTATACAGAGATAGTGATACTTTATGTAAATCTAAAAAGTTTCCTGCAATATCATCATCATTAGTTTTAATAAGATTTAAACAATTTGGATAAATTGAATGCAATAAACTTTAAAATTCAAGAAAATTAATGCATAAAATGTCATCACTATATCTGGAACATAAAAAATTGTGATTTATCTCTATATATAATTATTTTTCATGGTAAATTAAAATAGGTTATCCATAGTTGAACTAAAATTTCCTCCCATGGAAATACCATTAATTTGTGAGTAAAAAACAGTCATTATTAATCTAGTTATTATGTAAACAAAATTTTAAAATTCTAAAAATTCATCAAGACAATATTTAATTTGTGCTGAGACAAATTAAACTAAAAGAGAAATTGCTGGTAATAAAACTTCGATAGTAGTAAAAAGATTATCAAAATCAAAGGCGCTTATAGAAGCAATATCATTACAAGTTATTAGTGATTTTATTATTATATTTAAAAAAACCTTTGCGTTCTAATGTTATTGTTAGTGCAGGGTCCAGCCATTAACAACAGCTTTTGCTGTTTGCAATGTTGCTAAAACATAACCGTTCAAAGCTATGTTGTGTTGTTGGTTACTAATGAGTTACAACACTTTTTATCATTTATATATCTTTTTGTATTATTGTATATATAAATATGAAATTCCATAAATATTATTCATTTTAAATAATAATCTCATTCTAATCCTAAAAAAATAAGAATTGCATTTCACTTATGGTACATTTTCAGCATATGCTTATACCTAGAACAAATTTATAATTTAAATAATTTTGTTGTTCGAAATAATTATTAGTGATTTTATTATTATTATTTAATTTTAGTATATTGGCAGTTTCTAATGAATTATTTTTATAAAGTCTGGGTTCTACTCAAATAAGCTTGGTCATTTAGGGTTCCATAGCTAATAAAAATTGAGAAACACTGTTTTAAAATATCTAGAAATTTTTTCACATTCATTTTTTTATTTCTTTTTGTGCATGTAAAACTCATGAACTTTTGGATTATATTGGGGCACTATTGGGATTAATAAAATTGTTATATTTTTCTAGCTTGATGGTGTTGATGTTTGTCATAAAAGACTGTATGACTTAATTGAGAAAGCTAAAAGTCAGGCTACTTTAAGTAAAGAAGTAGTCTTAGATGGACTGGTATGGTATCTGTTCTTTTCTGTTTCATAAAATGATATTTTTAATTTATATGAACTTTTACTCTTAACTGAACTGGGATGTTACGCATTTAAATTCTTTTGTTAATAAAAATTTTCATGTGACTAACAGTGCTGGCCTTTTTTGTACATATTTCTTTTTTTTCTTCTTCTCCTCATCAGAATGCATTATATAAGAGGCAAATTATATGTTGATAAATTCCCATTTTTTTGTACTCATTTAGTGTAACATTAAAATAAATTGATGAAACATACATTTTATGCTTGTTCGTGTTACTGAAAATTGTTTCTTATCAATATTTGGAATTATTAATTTCGGAATCTATTTTCTCTCCAAAACATGAGTTAAATAAAATTTTTTTCTAAAAATGTTTTTCTTTTTTTATTGAAAATTCCCGTGATAACAGTTTTGAATGCTTAGTGGAATTACAGTTTATGCTCATCAGTACAACCCCTTATTGTAATGACCATCCTAGTATAAGAACTGCTATATACTATTCCATTTGTTATTCCAAGGAAGCAATGCTATTCTAATGGCAATTACGATACTTTAATTAAGAAGTTCATGACAGCAATCAAATTTTTTCCCATTTTTTTTTCTCCATATCTGACAAAATCAATTAGAAAAACTAGTGTAAAACAAGATGCTTCTATAAACAAGTAGTTATTTGATAGCAAAGTAATAAAATAAATTATTTAAGTCATTATTCTTATGAAATATTTTGATTAGGTATTAAACAAATATGAAGCATTTTGTTCGAAAAATGATCAGATGCTTGTTGTGGCGATCATGATTTTTAGTGTAAAATTGTCTGAAATATAGATTACTTAATATATAACCAATTGAGAAAATTGCACTGATCTATGAAAATCAGCAGGATGCATAATGACCTTTGGCAGAATTTTTTCAGACTTTCTGCGACAAATCTCTCTAGCACTCATATCCTTCTGCAAGATAGTTTCAATAATAACAAAAAAGTAAGTTACCAATTTAAATTAAAAAATAAAATGAAAAGAAACACTGTGTTTACAAAAAAGGAAAGAAAAAAAACTTGTAATTATTTTCATTTAATATGTAATATTTTTTTATTTTAATATTATGAGCGATATTATCGCATTTCGTTGGGGGAGAAAACAGCACAAATTCTTTCCAATATCGCATTTTCAAAATCATAACATTAAAAAAAATAATTAAAAATCATGAAACTCTAACTGTAATTACCGGAAAACAAATTGACGACAAAGTCACTCCAATTGGACTCTTCAAAAGGGGTTACTCAAGTTCGTGTTTCGTTTCAAGATTTGGTTGTTGTAATAAATATCAGATTTTAAAAACTATATGGAAGTCTAAAGCAATAATTGCTGAAAAAATGATAGAAGCGTTGCCTTAAAAAGTAAGTACTCGAATGCTTGATTCGAATTTCCCGTATTCTCTGAAATATATCGGAATAATTAAAAACCACATGAAAATCAATATCTGTCAAAAATTTAATTGAACCACTCTATGGATTTACGATACTATGGGTGTAAATTGAGCGCCACAATATGTGATTATTTAAATGCGCAAATTAAACTGCAGAAATGAAAACCAAAATGTTTTTGAATAATATATAAAAATATCGGATTTAAAAACTATGGAGAAATCGATAGCAATAATTGCCAAAAATTCAATAAAATTATTGCCTTAAAAAGTAAACATTCAAATGCAGTATTTGAATTTTCTATATTGTTTGAAATGTGTCGGGATATTTTAAAAACCATGTGAAAATCAATATCAATAACTGCCTAAAATACAGAATTAAATATTACCTGTAAATTTCTGTAGAAAAGAAAGTAATTTTTGTTTTGTTTTTTAATACAAAAATCTTTCTGCTAGAACTCTGTAACGTTCTGCGACAATGTCACCATTTCTCTGTGATTCTGCCACAGGGGCATAATGTACCTATATTATGTATACATATTTGAATTTTGATATTTTTTCTTCTACATTAACTTTAAAAATTTGAATTTTATTCTGATTGAATAATAATGATAGATTTATTTTTTATAATATAATTTGTTAATGTTTCTTATAATAAATCATAATTATCAATACAACACATATACTTTGCAAACTAAATTTAATACTGCAAATATTATTATTAAGTTTAGTTTGTAAGCCAGTTCAATCTTGCAAACCTCCTTTTAAAAATAAACTGTATTTAGTAAACTTAAGATTTACTTGAAAAATTTCTTTCCCCTAACACTTTTATGAGTGTAACATGACTCTCTTTATAGTAAAAAATGTTTTCTTTTTTTGTTATAAAATATGCTTTTTTTTTTATAAAAATAGTAAACAAATTTAAAAAATTAAACAAAGCCAAACGTGCTTTTTATTTATAAAATCAAACAGAAATACACCTATAGATTTTTGTTAATTTTTTAAAAAATATTGTTACAGATAAATTTATAAAACATGAGAAATTGTTAGCTTTAAGACAATTCATGCATCTTTTTTTTCTCTTTTCAGGGTATGTGCATGAGTGGTTGTGAGGAAGATGAGGCTAATAGAAAGTATGAGCGAGAATTTATGTCAAAATACCCTAATTTAACAAAAAGTTGTACAATTGCTAGTGATACTGTTGGCCCATTATATACTGTCAGTCCTAAGGGTATTCATTTTTTAATAACATTTGTGTATAATTATTCCTTTCTTTTTTATTTACTTGATTTTGATTAATCTAGACTCTGAAATGTAATGCAGAAAGGATTTTTTTAGCAAAATTTTTTTTCTTACACAGTAAGCATTTTCTTCCATATATTATTTAATTCTGGAATTTAGAACGCTGAAATATTCCCTTAATTAATTGATACAGAGTTTCTAGGAGGTCAGGAAAATGTGGAAAACTCAGAATTTGAATGTCAGTAAATTTTAATTTTGGGAAAGTAAATCAGTGAATTGTGCTGAAATAATGCAATTTTTGTCCAAAATCTGGTAAATAACTAATTATAAAAGTGACAAGAGCATTAAGTAATGAAAATTTTGCTTGTAAAAATCCTGCTGCAACATCTTTTTTTATTTTATAAAATTAACAAAATTGGAATAATAGATTTGGGAAGGAGGGATTTAACCATATTTTTAACTGTTAAGTAATGCTAAATTAGTAAAAATTAAGCTTTCTGTCTAAATTAATGTCTGTTCTTAATCATAAGTAAGATATAAGATTTTGAGATTTTCTAAAATTTTTCTAGCTTTGTGCAAAAAATTGCATTTAGCTATAATTTATTTACTTGAGTGTTATAAAATCTAATCTACCTTTGCCTAATAAATTTTTTTAGCAATATTTAATATTCGGCTTTTTTTTTAATATCAAACTGCAAGTTTCATGGCTTATTGACTGAAATGAAAAAAAAAAAAAAACTATATTTCTGCAGAAACATTACCGTTAAAATAGCAAAATCGTAATTATAAATTTTCTTGGAAAGTGTGGGAATTTTATTTCAGAAATTAAGTGGGAACCTTGTTATTAATTTTTTCCCCTGAATTATAGTATTAAGCTACTATAATTAGTTATTTTTTCGCCAAATTGTAGTATCAGTAAGTTTTCCTGAATTGTAATACTTGTATTAGGCAAATATAGTATAGCAATATACTATTTGTTTTTTTATATTTCATATTTTTGAGTTTCGTACTGAATGTGGCTCTAAATTACTTCTACTTATGATTTTTTTCATTGTAGTGTAATAATTCATAAAAATATATCCTTAAAGGTGGAATTGTTCTTATTGCTGGCACTGGATCGAATACATTGCTCATTAATCCAGATGGTACAACAGGACGATGTGGTGGTTGGGGTCATCTCATTGGAGATGAAGCATCTGGTAAAGCTTTTATTTTTATTTAAGTAATAATAGATACCGTAGAAGCCCTGTTGCCCATGACTTGCCTGCGCAGAAGTACTTTGATTTGTATTTTAATTATTTTCAAGAGATTTCTGTGATATTGTCAAAGTTTTTTATATATTGAATTTTAGTAAAAATTTAAAATCTGTCTTGCAGCCATTAAATCACACAAACTATCATAAGTTGAGTTAGAGGCATTTTACCTTAGTAGGTAGCAGAAGTATTAAAATTATTTCAATCTTTGTTGTGAGATAAGATAGAAAACTCATACCAATGCTCCATAACGTGCTGTACAGCATCTTCATGCACTTGCTGTACTACTTCCTCAAGCATTTCTGGAGCAATAGCCTGAATATTATATCATATATAAGCTATTGCTAAAAAAGGGCATGCTACGTCATCAATAATAGATATAACAGTATGTTGTTCCCTAGCACTGCTTATGTTTAAAATCTCTATAGCCATTTTAGAAAACATAAAAAATAAATCTAAATGAATACTTAATGTATAACTAACTTTGAATGCTTCTTAAACTATTACTTAAAACTACCTAACAAAATGAAGGGTAATAAATACTTAGTTGTAACTAATTATTTAACACGACTTAAAATTTTTAAGACAATCTAGTGAAAGAAATCTAAATAAGTACTTAACCTTTAACTAATTATTTAACATTGCTCATATTATTACTTAAGATAACCTTACAAAATGACAAAATTCGCAGTTCTCCAAACAACCTTTAAAGATGAAATATTAAAAAATCCTTCCTTTGTGTGTCTGCAAGGTGATAGAGACCCATTGTCCAAATTTCACGTTTCTGGCTTCAGTAGCTTAGGCTCCGAGATGGAGAATGTCTGTCAATCAGGACATGTCTTTTTACGTGTATAGATAACAAGTTAAAAATTACTGGCCTTCCACTATTAAGACCAAAGAAATTTTATTAGGAAAATACATGTTTCTTCTACTTGAATGAGTGCTATTATACAATAAAAGTTTTTATTAATTTCTGATATCAATAGAGAAAAAAGAAACTTTGCCTTTTTTGACAACTTCAACCCTTCATTTTTTAAAGCAATGTCTGGTCAACTAATTAGTTATCTTTTAATCAAACGAAAAGTTCTGCTACTTATAAAATTCTTGTCTCACACTTCAAAAGAATGTGCTTTTCGTTGACCACTTATCTATTGTGCCCTTTTGTTTTTCCCTTCTTGAACTATTTAAATCAATATTCACTTTCATCAATAAGTTGTACAACTTTTCCTTTTCTTCTTTTTGCAAGACTTATTGTTCAAGCATTTTTGCTGTAGACATATCAGCCTTTCTTAAAAGTTTTCAGTTACATAATTAATCTACATGTGTAGGTAGAAGCAACTTATTCTTGTGTATTTTAAAACAAAATATCGAGAGAAAAAAAACATCTTTTTTTTTTTTTAGTGTATCATGGTCCTGTTCTATTTTGTTGAAAAAATAGTTCATATTTATTTTTATTGCTGTTTTTAAAGTGAATGAGATTAAAGATATAATATTGTTTTCAGCTATGTGGATATCCATGAAAGCTGTGAAAGCAGTTTTTGATGATGAAGATAATTTAAACAAGTCTCCCTATGATGTGGCCAAGGTGAAAGAATTAATGCTGCAGCATTTCGAAGTAGGGAAATAATACTACTTAGGTCATCTACAATTATCCATTGCTTTATATATTACAAAATTAATATTTTTTCATTTTACAAATATATTTATTCTCGAATACATTTTTTTAAGAATATATGTTTATTCATGAATATTTTCATTGTAAAAATTTTTCTTTAAAAATTTAATTCTTGGTTTTTGTGTTTTGCAGCTATGTTCTTATGGTTCACAAACTTGCAAACATTGTGGTTCACTTTTTAGAAATCAAAAACTATAGTGATTAACTTTATTTTGGACACATTGATTTTTTTTTATGCAAATGCTCTTTATAAATGCTTTATTACTAAGAGTATAAGATTTTATAGATGCAGTCTATGCTCTTTAGTATAACTCCCATTACTCTATCATTGTAATGACCAATGCAAAAAAATATATTTTGTTATTCCATAGCCCCAATGTTATTCTAATGTCTATTAGAATGTTCACAGAGAGCCGTTCATTCCAATATAGCAACTGCAGTTTATTTTGTTTAGAAAAAGTTTCAGCAAAATGATTTAAACCTTTACAGACGTGCCAACCTAGCAAAATGAACATTCAGGAGTTTCCCTAACAAGAATTCAGGAGATTTCAGGAG
Source organism: Parasteatoda tepidariorum (assembly GCF_982258835.1). Lineage (NCBI taxonomy): Eukaryota > Metazoa > Arthropoda > Arachnida > Araneae > Theridiidae > Parasteatoda > Parasteatoda tepidariorum. The sequence goes on along the minus strand of NC_141756.1, from coordinate 21,518,983 downwards.
GGGTAAAAAAAGGTGCATGGTATGCAACATTTGGCACTTCTAAGGAATTTTAAGTAAAAAATTTATTAAATATAAGAATGCAAGAAATTTTACACACAAATAGAGCAATAATTGTTTAAAAATATTAAATGGAAATAAAATAATTAAACACAGATTTAGCAACACAAAACTATATTAGGTAGATACTCTTTAAATAAATACCATTTCCTTAATAAAACATTATTCAAAAACCCTTGACACTGTAATAAAAATGCACAAAAACTTTTAAAAAATAAACAAATTGAATAACTATTTTATTTTAAAAAACCAATTCAATACTAATGTATAAAAATACTAATGTCTGTACAATAAAGAACCAATTATCCGGGATGCTCGGGACCATTGCTATCCCGGATGTCTTAATTTCCCGGTTTCCTGGATCGACAAAAAAGTGTCGTTAATCGATGTTTTATCAAACCCAAATTACAAGGAAAAAATGTAAACACATTTTAAAGTAAGAGAAAAAAGAAAAGCACTCCTAAATCTAAAAAGGAAAAAAAATTGTAGAAAAATAAAATTTAAAAGAATAAAAAAATTTGCAAGTTTAGACAAGAAAAACAAGTTTAAAAAATAATTACGATTCCTAAATCAACTAATAAACAAAACCAATGATTAAATAACGCAATATATTTCATGGGGGGGGCAAAAATAAAAGGAAAACCTATTAATCTAAATAAAAACAACACTTGAAAATTATCGAACCGAAACGATAGTTAAAAAACGGCACTAGCATAAATATTAAAACCTAGAACAAGGCAAGATCAACGGACTTTAAAAAAAAAAAAACTAATGAAAAAATTTGGTAATACAAATAATTTTATTGAGTGCAAAATTTATCATGAATAAAAAAAAAAAAAAAACGTAGTGGAATCAGAAAAACGAAACTGCAATCTGCTTCATAAAATAATTGTATGCTTAAATTAATAAACAATTCTCCTTTTTTTTAAAATAAAAACGCGATTTTTAATTAAAGCAGGTGTGATTCCACATCAAGAAAAACTTGCGAATGATACCGCACTTCCGAATTTATCAATTCCGAATCAGAATTTATTCAAAAGAAAAACATTTTATTTTTATTAATCGATGTCAAATAGATAAATATATTTTTCTCTTTCATCTTCTGTTCACTGATATGCATGTGCAATGCATTTTCCCCACCCCCTCGTAAATCAAACAGCAAACGAAATCATCATGCCACTCCTTTGAGTTTAATGACCTAAAAGAGAATAAAGATCTAAAATCTTCAAGGTCGCGGAAGAAATGACGTTTCTCTGGGTAAACGGGGAAAAAAATTCTTCCCTTCCTCACATTTTCCTCTACTCAACTTCAAGGATTAGTCCAGTTTCCGCTTTTTTTTTCATATCGTTTTAGTTCAAAATGGCGGGAGAACCGAGCAAATTTTTTGTCCGGATTATCTGGATACCAGATAAATGGTTCTCTACTG